>NW_027325978.1:0-300000 GCF_048594095.1 Paramormyrops kingsleyae
GGAACCAGCCCGATGGAACAAGGGATTTGGAACGTGATGCAAAGCCGGAACCATCCAAGAAAGAGGAGGAGTCCGCCCTGCTTCAAATGCTGCGCGACTTCTTCGAACAGAATCCTCCCAAGAGTCCCAGGAATTTTCGAGAGAAAGATCCCAAGTGACTAGGACGAGAGGGCCAGCCGTCAGCTGAACCCGCACCTGACCATACCCGTGAATTGCCCTGGCCTTCAACCCCAGGCAACGTTCGAACCCCACCGGTCATTCCTATCATAACCAGGGAAGAAGCCCTGCCTCCAATAGGAAAACCTGCGGACTCACACCTCATTGTCACAGTTGATGTTGCTGCCCCCACCACAGAACCCGACCAGGGAGATGAGCCCTCGCCTGTGCCTGACAGCGTTGTTCTGGTGGTGTGTCGTGATTCGGAACACCAACCCGACGATGGCAACACCTCGCCAATCTCCGTCCAGGCCCCTGCACCGCGATTCCTGGGGGACTTGGTGGAAAGGGGGGTTGCCAAGAAGCTGTATCTATCCCTCACCCTAGAGGATGTGATCACCTTGGAGGCCCTCATCGACACGGCAGCAGACATCACGCTCATGTCTACCAGCCTCTTCCTACAGGTGCAACACCTAGCGGCTTGGGAGAATAAAACCCTCCAGCCCAAGAAGTGCTCCCTGGACGTGCAGGCTTATTCACCAATAGGCACCAGGATCGAACACGTGATGCCACTCAACTTGTCCATTGGCCCAATGAACGTGATGCACCCCATATACATTTCCCAACTCGAATCCATCCCTCTCCTCATTGGAAAAGACCTCCTGAACCGGTTTGAGCCACTGCTGGACCTGCAGCGCTTAAAAATCTGGGCTCAGGTCCGAGAACCACTGCCCTTACCGGCATCCAACACCGTCATGGGAGAATGCCAAACCCTGGCTGTCTCCCCAGACTTCACTCCGCACCAAGGAAAAGACTCCCCTCCAGATCAGCGTCTCAACGCAGGAGACCCATACCAGCGACATGACTCCTTCCTGTGCAGCCTGGATCCTACGCCGGGACCCTATTGTCCCAAGGTCAGGGACGGCATTCGGCTCCAAGGCATGGAAGTCATGGACGTGGTGATGACTTTGGGGGTGGAAAAATCCGCTATTAGCCAGAAACTGTACGAGGAACTAAGGCAAAGAGACGTTCCCGTGCCACATGCCAGTAAAGCCTCGAGGTTCCCGCTGAGCACGGACCCGGAGTCCACTGTCTCAGCCACAGGCATCTGTGCCCTGGACCTCATCTGGAACCAGCGATCTCTGAGGCATTACTTCACGATCATCCCAAGTCTTCCACACTCGGTCCACATTGGTGCGGATCTACTGGTCAGAATGGCCATCCAAGTGGACACAATCAACAACGTCCTTTGGACCTCCCTACGGGGACAAATGCACCAATCCGAGGTGAACCTTGACAACCTCTGTTCAGGACAGACCATTCCGGAAGCATGCGCAATGGTCACCGAACGGACTGTGACACTCCCCGCATACAGGAAAGGCATCTCGATGCGCCTGAACATGCAGAAAGGCCAAACGCTAGGCCACTCCATGGCCTTTTTCCAGCCGTCCGCCCAAGCAACGGAATTGGGACTCACCCTGGAGGCCATGCCGCTCCTGGAGGTAACAGGTCGGACAGTATATGTGCTCGTCAATAACTGCACGGCAGCCGACATCACTGTACCCAGGGCAACCAGGGTAGGATGGCTCATCAGCCAACAGTTCCATGATTTTGACCTAGCACTTCCGGTGATTGGTCAGATCCCCACTAACTTGCTGACAGCCCAGCTGAACAGAGATCGGCTGGTCACAGCACCGACCGGCGCCATCGCCATTACTTCCACCGTACCGGTGACGAAGGAGGCGGTATGTAGAGTTGAACTCACAGATGAGCAACATCTCACAATTTGTGCCATAACCACAGACTCAGAAGCGGTCAAACCCCCAAATCAGTCGATGCCGAAGTCCACAGAGGAAATCAGTGAACCCTACACTGGATTTGAGGCGGAAGTACGGCAAATCCTCAAAGACGCCGACGCTATCGACTATGATGAAGATCGCCAAAAGCTTCGTCAAGTCATCTATAAGTATAAGGACTTCTTCACCAAAGATTCTCTGGACTGTGGACTCACGGACATTCACATGGTCCGCATCCCCACTCGACCAGGGGCCCCGCCAACATTCGTGAAGCAGTACAAGATACCCATCGCTTCATACGAGCCTGTGCAGGACATCGTCGATGCCATGTTGGAAAAGGGGGTCATCCGACCATGCAACAGCACATACTCAGCCCCCATCTGGCCAGTTCTCAAACCGAATGGGAAATGGCGCCCCACCATCGACTACAGGAAACTGAACCAGCAAGTGCCTCTGTCCCGTTGGCCCATGACACAGCTGGAACAAGACCTCCCCAGAGTCGGGGGTGCCAGAATCTTCTCCACTATGGATGTGGCCTCAGGATTCTGGACCATCCCAGTGCACCCTGAAGACCAACATAAGCTGGCATTCACCTTTGCCAAACAGACAATACACCTTCACCAGGTGCCCCTTTGGTTATGCCAACTCGCCGGCTGAGTTCAACATTTTCCTGAACAAGGCACTGCCTGACGCAAGAGCTCGAGGAAACCTTGTCTATGTGGATGACATTCTGGTCCGAAGCACCACAATGAACGCTCATCTGCTTGAACTTGACCATGTTTTAGGACAATTGGCTACAGCAGGTGCTAAAATTGCCCTCCACAAAGGCCAGTGGTGCAAAACCAAGGTCAATTATGTTGGCCTGTTGGTGGGCCCAAACGGTGTTGAGCCCCAGTCCAGCCGCACCCAGGCCATCCAGAACATCAAGGCGCCCTCTAACCTGTCAGAATTGCGCAGTTTCCTAGGGGTGTGCAACTACTCCAGACAGTTTATCGAAAACTACGCGGACGTTGCCAGACCACTGACCACCCTTCTGAAGAAGGATATCCCATTTCAGTGGACCACAGAACAAGAAGAGGCCATGACAGAACTGAAACGGCTTTTGTGCTCAGCACCCTGCCTGGCTTACCCAAACCCGGACAAGGAGTTCCACTTGGAAGCAGGCTTCTCGAAGGACTGTCTGAGCGCAGGGTTGTATCAAGTCTATGACCAAGACAGGCGTGTAGTTGCCTATGCCAGCAAAACCCTTCTGGCACCAGAACGCAAGTATTCCGATTGTGAAAAGGCACTACTCTGCACCGTTTGGGCAATGACGCATTTCTCCAACTACATTGGGGGACAGAAGACCATCATTGAAACTAACCATCAACCTGTCACGTTCCTCAACAGCCAGCGCATCAGTCACTAATTCACGCATAGCCACCTGGCTGATGACACTCCAGGGCCGTGACATCGACATCCGGTATGCCCAAACCCAAAAGCTACCCCTTGGGACAGGACTAGCTAGCTGCCAAAACTGCTCTCGGGATGAACCATCAGCAATCAGTGTCCCTGACCCACAGATGGTGATGGAGCCAGCTCACCATCACTACTTTGATGAGAACGTCTGTAAGGACATGGTCACCGTTTATGTGGACGGGTGTGCTTTCAACCATCAAGGAAACCTGAAAGCCGGGGCAGGTCTCACATGGCTCCGAGACGATCCACTCCCACCACAGCAGTTCAAGCTGGGCCCCCGCACGTCACAGTATGCGGAACTAGCAGCGATTTTGATTGCCTTGGAATTGGCTGCCAAACAGGGCATAAAGGATTTGCTGATCTGCACGGACTCCAACTATGCACGACTCAGCTTCCTATGCCATCTCCCTCACTGGCAGAAGAATGGCTTCAAGACATCAGGTAACAAGCCAGTCAAACACCAGGAACTGCTGCAGACGTGTGACGCACTGATAACGTCGCACGACATGCACATTTATTGGAAAAAGGTCCGTGGTCACTCCAGACTCCCAGGCCTGGACAAGACCTACAATGACCAAACAGATGCGCTCGCCAAAGCTGGAGCGTTGAACGGAGACCCGTGGGAGTTTCAAGCCCCCCCACCCAACCCTGCTGTGCATGCCATCACTCGCCGCCAAGCTCGTGAGCTGGCCTTGGCTCCAGCATCTTCCTTCCTGGACCTCGGCCCTCAGCTTACTGACTCAGACGTTGTCTCCCTCCAATCTGCTGATGCTGTGCTCAGCAAGATCTCCGATCACCTCCGCGACCCCGCCACCAACCCGATTTCGGCCACGGATCTCGACGCCTCCGCAGATCTCCGCGTCCTCATCCAACTCCTCGCCTTTCTGCGTCTGGTCAAGGGCGTACTTCTCTACGTCCCCGAGGATCACACTTCGCCAAGGCTCGTGGTCCCTCGGGACCAAAGGGGGGTGATGCTACTCTACGCCCATGACGCACCCTGCGCGGGACACCGCAATGCCAAAGCAACCTATCAAGCCCTCAGTCAGGTAGCTTACTGGCCTAACATGCGGCAGGACGTGACAGAATACGTGAAAGGGTGTCTGGTTTGCTGCCAATTTCAGCCAGCAAACCCAAACCACAAGGCCCCTCTACAGCGCCGAGGAATCAACTTCCCGTGGTCAGATCTGCAGATCGACTGGGTAGGACCCCTGACGAGATCGACCCGGGGAAACAAGTATTTCCTGACTGTCACCTGCCAGTTCACCAAGTGGGTAGAATGCCTACCAGCACCCAATGACACAGCCCAGACAACGGCATACCTGCTCATGAACCATGTGTTCTCCAGATTTGGCCTCCCGCTGAAGGTCAACTCAGACCGAGGCACCCATTTCACTGCCGAAGTGATGAAGGACATCTGGAAACTTCTGGGCATCAAAGCACAGTTCCATATCAGCCACCACCCTATGGCATCCGGCCAAGTAGAACGGACCAACAGAACCGTAGTCGGTATGCTCAAGAAATACGTGGCATCAAATCAGAAGGACTGGGATGTAAAGCTACCGCTGGTACTCATGGCCATCAGGGCCACACCCCACAAGTCCACGGGAGTGTCACCCTTCGAACTAATGACAGGACGACAAATGACACTCCCTCTCCACCTCCTCTACCAAACAGGTGACCACAGCCTTGTCACAGCCTACACCACGCAGCAGTATCTGGACAGTCTGCACAAGCACCTAAGAGCTTCCTTCGCATTCGCCCAGCAGGAGTTGCAGAAGGCAGCAGAAGGCAGGAAAGCCTACTATGACCAGAAAACCTCACAGGAAGAACTCCAAGTGGGGGACAAAGTCTGGTACTACAACTTCGTGCAGCCGAGCAGTCGGAATTCCACACAACGACTCTCCAGGAAACTCCTGCCACGCTGGTCAGGACCGCATGAAATCGTGGACAAACTGTCCCCTGTAGCTTACCGTATTAAAATGAGCCGGGGCACTCCAGAAACATGCCTCAAGTGGGTTCACCGAAACCAAATCAGGCAACACCGAACCCAAGGAAGGCTGGGAACACCCACTGATCATTCCCAAGTGGACCGTGGTCAGGATCAAGCCAGCCTTTCCAAATAAACCACAGCCAACCTTCAACCTTAAATATGTCCCCAAGCTCAAAGGGACAAGGAAACTCAGATGAGTAGACTAAGGTGGTGAGCCTGACTACTGGTATCTGAGTGACATTAAGTTTTCTTTTTAACTGTTTATTTCATTTGGTTGTTGTTTTTGGTAAGGACCTGGGGTGGCTCACGCGTGCCCGGGAAATTACTGAAGAGGATACGGTTATGCATTTTTATTTGTCCCGTTTATTTGATTTCGGTCGTTCCCTGGCTGAGTGTTAGGGTTTTCAAACTCTCTCTGTCCCCTCTGCACCGGTGTGCACAATCCTCTCACTATCCTACCCTCTTTCACTACTCCTTAACCCTACTCCACAAGCTCAACCACCCGAGGCTCTGACCTAGCTCAGTGCCCCTCATAACACGACCTTTCATTGTCTACCCCCTGCCACTAGGAGGATGCTGACCCTGCTCCTGACGTTACTCTGGATGGGAAGAGCAAGGACCCAGTCTGAGACGGTTGTTCCTGGGCCTCCATCAGGCATCGTTTTGAGGGAACAACCGGGCCTATTGATTACCAACTGCCGTACCCACACGCAGAGGGTATTCGTCCGTCTCGACCCCTACGAGGTCTACCGAACCCATTACCCCAATGAAAAGCCCCAGGCTAGTTGGGCGGGTATCCAGTGGACTCAGGACGCCCTTCACCATGCCGCAGCTGTAGGCACCCTTTTTAATATTGGGTTTACCACAGTCAATGCCATAAATTTAGCCACCGTACGGCGTCACGTCAGCGAATTGCAGGACGAAATTCCCAAACTACAAGAACAGATTCGCGCCCAGAAGGAGGCATCCCAAGCTATCGGTAAAACCGTGCAGGGCACCATCGTTGTGGTAAACACTCATAGTGTCATCCTCAACCAGACAGTGAAGGCCGTAAACCAACTTTTTCACGTTCTTCAGAACGACTATGCGCACACGCAAGTCGTTTCGTTGTTGATGGGGGACATGCTTCGCGAGATAAGTTCCTCTTTGGATAGCTTGGCCATGGGTAGAATACCACCGTACCTGGTGCCCTTGAGCCTAGTGCAAGATATCCTGGCCGGGGCCACACTGGGAGCTGTACAGTCCATACAAGCCCATTTAGCTTATTCCCTGGGAAGCGCTATACCATTATACGTTGATCCCATTCTCCGGGAAGTAGCATCCCTCGTGAACCTGCCCATTATAGACCCAAACAGCATCTACCGCCATAAACCGGTGTTGTCCCCACTCACTCCTGCCTCCAAAGCCTGATGCCAACGGTCGACTCCCTTCTACCATACTACCCAGGCTGTCAAAAGGATGGGAAGTTTCTGTGTCGTGTCTTGTGATGGTGATCCCTTTTAGCTCTTTGTCGCCTGAATGATGGCAGTGCCATAATCAGCCGAAAGGGGGGATATGTAGGATCACGCAGGCCCCACAGCCAGTATTTTATGGCCGCTGAGGGAGTGAGTCGGCCATGCCAAGATCTCCCTCCGTACCTCTTTGACCCAGGGCCCCTCTCCAGGAAGCCGAAGCCCGCATTCCAATGTTTATGGCCCTCAAACGGAGGACCCAGATAGTGGAAAGGGGGGGGAGATCCTGCATCTCTCTGGAGTGGGACAAAGCTAAAATCATATGCCATCTATTGTGTATTTGATTGTGTGTTATCCTCACTATTAGTTGGCATCATTACTGTAAACTTGGTGGATGTGTATGTGTCAGTCACAATTGTCTTTTATTTTTCTTATGAATGTCCCATTGTATCTTTGCCACTTGGACAATTATATACATATATATATATATATATATATATTAATAGGCACAGATAGGTAAACACTGGGGTTATCCAACCACGTGCTCACACCTCTCTCAGAGAATAGGGGAAATGAGTTTAAGTGGTGTAACCAAGTAGGTAGAAATGTTTGAGCACATAGTTATTTAGTTAATAGAACTAAGGAAGGCCCCCACCCCTCACCAAAAGGGGGGGGGAAGGGGTAGAAATGCGGTTGCCTATCTATGCCTTACAGTCGTAAATCAGAGATTCGCGCTCTTTTCCTGCCTCCCTTTGTCTGAAAGAGACTATGCAATGTATGTGAAAACTTGTGTACTGAACCCCTTTTTAATAGCCCGATTTGCTACATTTTATAATTTGGCAATGTATAATCAACCCTGTTCTTTTACTGAAGTAAAGAAAGTTACCCAAGCCATCCTTAACCCCCTGGGACCGGCGATCCCGCCGGCGGGATCTGACAGAATTCTCGCGAGACCGTTTAAATAACTCCGCGAGTTTTTGTCATATACACATTTTAAAAATACCCTCAGAAACTTTGGACGGTCTACTTTTCAAATATATATAGGTAGAAACTAAATATATTTTTACAGCTTCGTGATACGAATAGAAAGAACAAGAGTGACTGACTTAAGCGTCTGCGTCTCGAAGCGGCTCTGATCACCCACCCACTTGCAAATCGCGCTATTCGCATGATAATAACATGATAATCCGACAGTTAGTATTGGGTGAAGAAATATGTGAATACGCCCATTGTGACCGAAATAAACAAGAGCACATGTCTGGGTAGTGTTTACACTGATCGGCTACAATATAGCACACGGATACGTCTCTGCCGCTGAAGCTTTGCGCCAGTGTTGCCACTTTCAGCAGCGAAGCTCATACCTGTGTTCATAGCTCAGTGGGCTAAGCCTGTGTGCCTGCAATCACGTGGTCGCCGATTCAAACGCAGCGTATTTAGAACGTGAATAGCGATCTTCCGCTGAGAGCGGTCCTACACGCTCCCGACGCAAGTAAAACAAAGAAAGGTGACACGATTTGCTTTTTTGCCTATTTAACCTAATTTTAAAAACTTTAATACTTCTGACAATGGAAGTTTTGAAAAGAAGACAGATAACGGATTTAGTCAGTGTTTTTTTCATGATTCTACATAATGATTTCAGCGAGATATAAACTGAAATACACGAGAAAGATACGCGGTCGATGATGCCCTCATCCCCAGAGCGTCAATAATAGTCACTGCATCATATTTATCGCTTTCTATATTTATATAGTCACAGTTTTTCATTTTTCATTCCATCTATCAATAAACTGTGAAAGGGATATTATGGTTGCTACTTTTCTTGCGTTTCAAACTGCCTTTCCAAAGTGATGGGTGTGGGGTGCAGTGACATTCCAGACTGATGGGCCATTGACAGTATGCAAACTACTACAGGTGTGAGGACACCTATCTCATCAATATTCATTGTGAAGACCACTGACTTTGAGAAAAAGAGTGTCACTCCAAAGTTCTAACACTTTAGTAATCAAACCATATAAAATTTCAGAATGTCACTTTCACCTATGTGTAGCCAACCCCTGTGTCTATAAGCTTCAGAGCTCAAAAGTCTTACCTAGAAATGTCTATAATGTGATTTTTTACAATTTCTCAGCATGTCTGAAAATAGGTTTTTGAAAAGTATATGTTTAAAGTTGATTTTAACAAAAAATAGAATTATAACATTCTAAGAGGTCTCAGATTATTGGTGCTGAGTTTGTGCTGAATAAAAGCAAATGTATCACTTTGGGATAAATGTTTTTTAGATTGGTGAAATATTTTAAAATGTCAAGGCATGTCAGACTACCTCGAAAGTGGAAAAAAGGCCTCAGGCCCCAGGGGGTTAATTAGGACACACTGTATGCAATGGGGTACAGCTTCAGTAAAATATACCTGAACTTGTCACAGCTGTGAGGTATGCCACCTAGCCATGTATTCTGTACATTGATGGCAATAATAAGCATGCACCTCATAAGAGGAATTATAAATTAATCAATGAAAATTAGCAAAGGTTTGGATCAAAGGTGGAATATCATGTTTGGTATCAATGTCATCCTAAATTATGTCCGAATATGAATCCGGGGACGGATTATTACACAATTGAACCTATCCAAAGCTAAATTACTTAATTAAAATCAGCACAAAAGTTGGCCAAAGACCACCATAAATCTATGGGGACATTCGGGGAGCCTGCAACCGGCCCCTCGGATCCAGGTACCAATTCTCATTGGGTATGAGTTGGACCCTGGGTCATGAATATTCATGGGACCCATGGGGCATAAAAACCTCACACCCAGAGAATCGGGAGGAGGAAAAAAAAAAGTCATCGAAAAACGTCATCGAAAAAGGAGAAGAAAACGTAAAGCCTCCAATCCAAGACTGCGGGAGAAACTACGCGCGGAGAAGATTAAATCTACCATCGAAACTACGAAGCCTCTCCGCCGCGAGTTTCAACAAAAGATAAAGCTGATCCCCGCTGCAATCACGTAAACTCACCGTCAACTCTCTCATAGGCAGCTAGTACCGGCTGATTTACACTGAAATCTGGGTTGCCTGTTTAGATCCTAGGCTTGCCGTTGCAGAACAGTATTTAATCAAAGCTGATCACTGTTTCCTACTGTAAATCCATTTTCCGTAATTCCGTTATTGTGTTTGTATGTATTATGTTATGTTTAATGTTTGTCCTGTTTTAGTGTAGTATTAGAATAAACGCATGCTGTTCACATTTTAAATCTCCCTCTCTGTGCTTACAATAAGTCACTTTATTGGTCTGAATCCCGTTACTGAGCTTTGAAGTCCCACTCGCGTCCTCAAGTATCGCGAGACTCTCTCTTTGGCCAAGAGCTGAGTCGCTAGGTTACAGAAAGAAGCTAACCCGGTGGACGGGCAGCTATCTTTAGACTGAGTAGTGATACCAACGAATGAATTCCATTCACATTCTGGATTTAAATCATCCAGCTCTTTACCAAGTGGGACTAATATAAAAACTGTGATATCGGAACAACAACTCAAACCTAATATTCCCTATTTAATTGTGTATGAATTAATCATTAATTAATTCATAATCAATTCCCCTGAACATTGGTGGGAAACCATCCCCATTTGAGCTGTTCAATTCCTACACCTTCCTACCTGACCTGGTAACTCATTTTAGCTGAATTAGCCTAGGTTGGTCTTAGACATATATAACCAGTGGCTGTAGCGCTCACGTTTGACCGATCGACATGAAATTTGGAGGGTCTGTCTGGGTAACAGCCCTACATTAGTGAGATAATTTTGGTAATGATTGACTGAAGCATGCCTGAGGTATAGCTGTCTGATTGAAATGGACATGGCACCAGTATGGTCATGGTTTGGCTATTGGCCGTACCTTACTGAAAGTTTAAGTTGTTTTCTCAAAATCTTTAAAAGGACTGTCTCCTGATTTGAATGACACCAGATTGATGTAGGTGGAGCAAAAATCAAAGGAGGTTAATGAAAAAGCCTGTTTTCAGACAAATATAAATCATGCAAATACGCAACAATGTATAACCAAGTTCCATATGTGGATGGGTTTGGCATGACATTTTGAATTGGAAGGCCCATCAATTTCAACTGTAGGCTTGATAGTTCTGTAGAAATAGGCAGATATGTAAATGGGGCCACTGTAGCGCCCCCATCTGGCCGAGTGAGTTGTCCTTTACAGGGTTTGCAGAGGGTCAGAGGATGAATGGACCAGCCAAATGTTGGTTTGATTGGTCATCGTTAAGCCTGTCAAATGGCTGCTTGATATTGATTGGCTAATGGTGGCCAATCTTTTATGATTTATGACTGGCATTGTACGTTTCTGTCCTCAGGCTGGGTCCTAGTATAAGTCTGCCAAATTTCAGTTAGATTGGCCAAGGCAGTCAGGAGCTAGGAGAATTTGGTATTTGTAGCGCCCCCTATTGACGAATTGAGGCCAGCTTTGGAGATTGTCCCCACAATCGTGTATAGAGGTAGGATTTAAAATTTGGCAAAGGTAGGCCAAGGCAAGGCCAAGTTATGGCAGTCAGACCAAAATGAGCCAAATTTTGATATTGTTTGGGCGTGGCTAATGGCAGTAGCATACACAAATGTCTGAATTTTTTAAATATTTCTTGATCAGCTGATAATTCTGATTCGTCTGACACCTCATTTGTCTGATTTGGTAGGACAAGCTAGGACTTTAAGGGATAAGTAGTATTTGCAAAATATGCAAATTAGCAAAAAATCTAAGTAGGCGGAGCTTCATGGTCCCATTGACTTTTTGGTAGGGCATGGCTGTCTGTATCAGCAGAAAAAAGAATTTCGATTATAGAACAAACAAGAGAGGAGATATCGACTGAAAGGTGTTGGGGGGCGCTACAGCGCCCCCATCTGACTGAGTCGGACGGGTCGGACAACCTGAGTAGTGGGTAGGAATTGCAGTCATCCTACCAAGTTTGGTTAGCCTAGGACTTACGGTTTAGGCTGGGCATTCAGTTTTAGGGAAGAAAAATAATAATAAAGATAACTGCAAGCAGTGACAATTAGGTCCAAAGCTAATGGAAAGAAGCAATGAAGAGGAAAGAAGTGAATGGCATAAAATTAGAAGTTCACTAATTATTTGAAATGAAGTACAGACTGTAATTGATGAGCAATGCATTAATATCAGCAGAAAATAGGAAATACTACTATGAGATGATACCTAACATTTGAACATTACCGTGGAAATGTTTATCAAGGTACGATAAAGGGAAAAGGGTAGAAGAGAAACAGAAGGGAAATGTGGTGACTAGCTGTTGGAGAAATATTGCAATTGCTGCAGTGTACACAGGCTGAAGTAACATTGATGTTTGATAGATTTCTAAAACTTAAATGGCAGAAATATATAAGCAGATTAAAAATATGGACTTAGATGAAGGGAAAGGTGATTAATATTTAAATGCTTAAATAAACAATGAGATGTCAGCTGCATTAACCAAGGTTGGTCTTTGACATATTAGGACAGTGGCTAAATTGGAAATGAAGTGCAGACTGTAACTGATGGCCAATACATTGAAATAGTCAGAAAGTATGAAAATGGTAGATAAGAAACAGAAGGGAAATGTGGTGACTAGCTGTTGGAAAAAATTGAAATTGCTGCAGTGTACATCACTGAACTTTGATACATTTCTAAAAGTCAAATGGCAGAAATTTATAAGCAGATTAAAAATATGGACTTAGATGAAGGGAAAGGTGATTAATATTTAAATGTTTAAATAAACAATAAGGAGATGTCAGCTGCATTAACCAAGGTTGTTGATAGACATATTAGGACAGTGGCTAAATTGGAAATGAAGTGCAGACTGTAACTGATGGCCAATGCATTGAAATAGTCAGAAAGTATGAAAATGGTAGATAAGAAACAGAAGGGAAATGTGGTGACTAGCTGTTGGAAAAAATTGAAATTGCTGCAGTGTACATCACTGAAGTTTGATACATTTCTAAAAGTCAAATGGCAGGATAATGAAACCAATTTATTAATATTGACTGAGGTGAAGGGAATGGTGATTAATATTTCAATATTTGATGAGAAATAAGCTAATTTCAGTTGCATTAACCAAGGTTGGTCTTAGAAATATTATGACAGTGGCTAAATTGTAAATGAAGTACAAACTGTAACTGATGGCCAATGCATTTAAATGGTCAGAAAGTAGGAAATGCTACTATAAGATGATACCTGACATTTGAACATTACCGTAGAAATGTTGATTAAGGTACAATAAATGGAAATCGGTAGATGAGAAACAGAAGGGAAATGTGGTGACTAGCTGTTCAAAGAAATTGCAATTGCTGCAATGTACACAGCCTGAAGTATCACTGAAGTTTGATACATTTCTAAAAGTCTAAGGGCAGGAAAATTAAAGCAATTTAAAAATATTAACTGAGATCAAGGTAATGGTGATTAATCTTTAAATATTTGATGAGAAATAAGGTAATTTCAGCTGCATTAGCCAATGTTGGTCTTAGACATATTTAGAGAGTAGCTGTAGCGCCCCCCTTTGACCAATCAGCACAAAAGGTGGAGGGTCTGTCTGTGGGCCAGAGATAAATCAGTCGGTCAATTTTTGAGAGGATTGGATGAAGCATGCCAGAGATATAACTGTTTGATTGAAATGGGCATGGAAATGGTTTGGCCAGCAGGTTGAGTCAGCACTCCATTTTAGAAATACTATTTAATAATTTCAGGCCTTCTCATGTGTAAATGAAGTCTCATAATGTTGTATGAGGCAAATTGGTGAAAAATGAAAGGAAATTAAAAATATGGACTAAGGTGAAGGGAAAGGTAACAATTCTTTGAAGGTTTTATGAGAAAGAAGGACATTTCAGCTGAATCTGCTAAGGTGGCTCTTAGACATAATACAACACTGGCTGTAGTGCCCCCGTTTGACTGATCACCACCAAACTTAGAAGGTCTGTCTGTAGTCCAGTGCTGCAGGAGTGAGTCAAATTTTGTGAGGATTGCGTGAAGCATGCCTGAGATTTAGCTGTTTGAATGAAATGGAAATGGAAATGGTGTGGCCAGCAGGTGGAGTCAACGCTCCATTTTAGAAAGGCTATTTAATACTTTTAGGCCTTCTCATGTGTAAATGAATTCTGATAATGTTCTATGAGGCAAATCGGTGGAAAATGAAAGGAAATTTTAAATATGGACCTAGGTAAAGGGAATGGGAACAACAGATTTAATGTTTGATGAGAAATAAGTACATTTCAGCTGAAGTTGCTAAGGTGGGTCTTAGAAATATATGGACAGTGGCTGTAGTGCCCCCATTTGACCGTTTGGCACTAAAGTTGGAGGGTCTCTCTGGGGTGCAGTGCTATATTAAGCGGTCAAATTTAGTGAGGATTGGTTGAAGCACGGCTGAGATTAAGATGGTTGATTGAAATGAACATGGAAATGGTGCAGGTTGGGTGTAGCTGGTGGCCATAGCATACAGGTAGGTCAAGATATTTTTATTAATCATACATAAGGGCAGTGTGCTGATTGATCTACTACCAGAATGAGCTACTTGGGCTGGACATTGTAGGAGTTACAGTAATATGTCATTTATTAGGTTTTTAAACATCACAAGTCAATGCAAATGACTATCATTGAGCATTGCATATATCTTGATTTGACATGACTCAAAGAAATTGCAGCACAAATGATTTTAACCAGTAATATGTCAATTGATCAAAAATGAGATAAATGTAAGTTGAATTGATTTTTCAGGTTTATACAGACATGTTATATTGCTGTAGCGCCCCCGTTTGACTGATTGGCACCAAATTTGGAGGGGCCTTCCGGAGTAGTATCCTACACAACATATTAAAGTTTGGTGATGATTGGCTGAGGCATGC
This sequence comes from Paramormyrops kingsleyae, assembly GCF_048594095.1. Taxonomy (NCBI): domain Eukaryota; kingdom Metazoa; phylum Chordata; class Actinopteri; order Osteoglossiformes; family Mormyridae; genus Paramormyrops; species Paramormyrops kingsleyae. Next base: position 14,727 of record NW_027325978.1, read on the forward strand.
CTGAGATATAGCTGTCTGACTGAAATGGCCATGGCACCTGTATGGTTTGGGTGTGGCTGGTGGCCGAACCTCATGGAAAGTTTAAGATTTTTTTAATATTTATTTATTATGACTGTCTCCTGATTTAAATGATACCAGATTTGCGTTGGTTTGGTGAAAATCCTAGGAGGCTAACGAAATGTCTTGTTTTCAGACCAATATGAATTATGCAAAAATGCTAAGGTGCAGAAGCAAGTTCTACATGTTGTTTGATTTGGCATGTCATACTGAATTGACCTGGCAGTAAATGTTGATTGTAGGCTTCACCATTCTCGAGAAATAGGCAGAAACGCAAAAGTTGTCACTGTAGCGCCCCCATCTGGCCGAGTGAGGTGTCCTTTACAGGGTAGGCAGAGGGTGAGAGCACAAATGTATCACCCAAATTTGATTTAGATTGGTCATTGATAAGCCTGTCAAATGGCTGCTTGATTTTAATTGGACGATGGCGGCCACTCTTTAAGGACGAATTACTGCCATTGTATGTGACTGACCACAGGCTGCGTCCTAGTACATATCTGCCAAATTTCAGTTAGATTGGCCAAGGCAGTCAGGAGATACTGCCAGTTTTTAGTTGTAGCGCCCCCTATTGACGAAATGCGGCCCGCCTTGGACCGTGTCCCCAGGATGGTGTTGCGAGGTAGGATTTCAAATTTGGTCAAGGTAGGCCAAGGAATTGCCAAGTTATAGCCGTCAGACCAAAATGGGCGAAATTTGGCCATTGTTTGGGCGTGGCTAATGGCCGTAGGATATAAAAATGTCGGAATTTTGTTGATGATTCTTGATCAGCTCAGAGTTCTGATTCGTTTGACACCTCATTTGTCTGATTTGGTAGAACAAGCTAGGACTTGAAGGGAAAAGTAGGATTTGCAAATTATGCAAATTAGCAAAAAATCTAAGTAGGCGGAGCTTCATAGTCCAAATGGCAAGTTGGTAGGGAATGGCTGTCTGTATCAGCAGAAAAAAGAATTTCAATTGTAGGACTAATAGGACAGGAGATATGGACTGAAACGCGTTGGGGGGCGCTAGAGCGCCCCCATCTGGCTGACAAGACTGGGTCAGAGAATCTGAGTAGCGGGTAAGAATTGACATCATCTTACCAAGTTTGGTTGGTCTAGCTCTTACGGTTTAGGCTGTACATTCAGTTTTACGGCAGGAAAAAAATAATAACAACTAGAAACTGCAAGCAGTTACTAAAGGGTCCAAAGCGTAGGACAATCGGACTGGTAGGACAGTAGAGGAATAAGGGCAGAGATCTGGCGGCCATGGTAGTAGAAAGTCAGACAGAATTAGTCAGCCATAAAATGATGGAAATTTTGGCATAGGTCTAATGCGATATGACTATATATGTTCCTGGATTTGGTACAAGATAGTAAATTTGACTGCCAATAAAATTTAAGTGTAGGACAAGTAGGACAGGAGATATCGACCAAAACGTGTTGTGGGGTGCAACGGTGCCCCCCTCTGACTGACTGGGATAGGTCAGAGAGGCTCAGTAGTGGATAGCAATAGGAATCTTACTGCCAAATTTGGACGGCCTAGGACTTACGGTTTAGGCTGGGCATTCAGTTTTAGGGAAGAAAAATAATTATAATCGAACCCGCCGGAGGAGTGCCTAAGCCCGTCTGAATGGCTGGGTTAATAACAAAAATAGAAGCTTCATTGACCATCATGGGGAAAATGCCTATATGTCTCCCCAGCTTGCTTTACAGAGAACATGCTGTGCACATCGGGCTGCCTAGCTCAAGTACCAACTGAAGCTGGGTTCGAACCGGTGACCCTCTGATTACAAGCACACAGGTTTAGCCCACTGAGCCACCCGCTTCTGATGGTAAGATCAGTGAGATCAGTAGGCACTTTCATAACTGATCTGGTAACTCAGTATAGCTGAATTGGCCTAGGTTGGTCTTAGTAAGATATAAACAGTGGCCGTAGCGCTCCCGTTTGACTGATCGACACAAAATTTGGAGGGTCGCTCGGTGGTATAGCACTACATTAGTGAGAGAAATTTGGTAATGATTGGCTGTAGCATGCCTGAGATATAGCTGTCGGATTGAATTGGGCATGGCACCTGTATGGTTTGTGTGTGGCTGGTGACTATACCTCATGCAAAGTTTATGATTTTTTTATGAATTATTTATTATGACTGTCTCCTGATTTAAATGATACCAGATTTGTGTAGGTTTGGTGAAAATCCTAGGAGGTTAACGAAATGTCTTGTTTTCAGACCAATATGAATTATGCAAAAACGCAAAGATGCAGAAGCAAGTTCTACATGTTGTTTGATTTGGCATGTCGTACTGAATTGACCTGGCAATAAATGTCGATTGTAGACTTCACCCTTCTCGAGAAATAGGCAGAAATGCAAAAGTTGTCACTGTAGCGCCCGCATCTGGCCGAGTGAGGTGTCCTTTGCATGGTGGGCTGCGGGTCAGAGGACAAATATACCACAAAAATTTGGTATAGATTGGTCATTTATAAGCCTGTCAAATGCCTGCTTGATTTTGATTGGCCGATGGCGGCCACTATTTAAGGAATGATGACTGTCATTGTATGTGACTGACCACAGGCTGGGTGCTAGTACATATCTGCCAAATTTCAGTTAGATTGGCAAAGGCAGTCAGGAGATATTGCCAGTTTTTAGTTGTAGCACCCCCTATTGACGAAATGCGGCCCGCTTCGGACCGTGTCCCCAGAATGGTGTAGGGAGGAAGCATTTCAAATTTGGTCAAGGTAGGCCAAGGCACGGCCAAGTTATAGCCATCAGACCAAAATTGGCCAAATTTGGACATTGTTTGGGTGTGGCTAATGGCCATAGGATATAAAAATGTCTGGATTTTGTTGATGATTCTTGATCAGCTGAAAATTCTGATTCGTCTGACACCTCATTTGTCTGATTTGGTATGACAAGCCAGGACTTTAAGAAAAAAGTATGATTTGCAGATTATGCAAATTAGCAAAAAATCTAAGTAGGCGGAGCTTCATGGTCCCATTGACTTTTTGGTAGGGCATGGCTGTCTGTATCAGGAGAAAAAAGAATTTTGAAGGTAGGACAAACAGGACAGGAGATATCGTCCAAAACGTGTTATGGGGCGCTACGGCGCCCCCCTCTGGCTGATTCGGACGGGTCAGAAAACCTGAGTAGTGGGTAGGAATTCCAATCATCGTACCAAATTTGGTAGGCCTAGGACTTACGGTTTAGGCTGGGCATTCAGTTTTAGGGCAGAAAAATAATAATAATAACTAGAAACTGCAAGCAGTTACGAATGGGTCCAAAGCGTAGGACAATCGGACTGGTAGGACAGTAGAGGAATAAGGGCAGAGATCCGGCGGCCAGGGTAGTAAAAAGTCAGACAGAATTAGACTGCCATAACAGGATGCAGATTTAGCATAGCTCTAATGCGACAGGAGATGTAGGGCAAACCGTAGAGGAGGATACCAACAAGTCAGACAGAACTACAGGTCAGCAGATGTCAGACAGAAGAGAACTTGTTTCGGTCAGATGGTTTGAGTAGAAGGTAGAAATCATGATGTAGATTGTTTAGTGTCGGTCTAACAGGTCAGGAAATGTAGGACAGAATGTAGAACCCTGTGGTGTAGTGCCTGAACCTGACTGAATGCATTGTTTTGGTCAGATGGTCTGAGTAGTAGGTAGAAATCAGGATATAGATTAGTTAGTATCGGTCTAACAGGTCAGAAAATGTAGGACAGAATGTAGAACCCTGTGGTGGAGTGCCTTAGCCTGACTTAATGCATGGTTTTGGTCAGATGGCCTGACTAGTTGGTAGATTTAGGCACCTTCATACCTGGTCTGGTAAGTCTAGATATTACAGAGTTGATTTTTTATACTGCCTGTGTAAACATAGGCTGCGTTGCATATTCTTAACAAAGTGCTGAGTTGCAGGAGTGTGACATGTAACAGCAGTAATATCATGCTGTATCATATTCTAGGTTGTACATTTAGACAGGAGAAAGGCTAAAAGTATTGAAGGCATTATTTAAATGGAGCGCTGACTACACCTGCTGGCCAATGTATTATAAAATTGTAATTGCTGCAGTGTACACAGCCTGAAGAAAGATCAAAGTTTGAAAGATTTGTAAAAGTCAAATGGCAGGAAAATATAAGCAGATTAAAAATATGGACTTAGATGAAGGGAAAGGTGATTAATATTTTAATTTTTAAATAAACAATAAGCAGATCTCAGCTGCATTAACCAAGGTTGGTCTTAGACATATTAGAACAGCGGCTGTAGCACCCCAATTTGACCGATTGCCACCAAACTTGGAAGGTCTGTCTGTAATCCAGTGACACAGAAGCGAGTCAAATTTTGTAAGGATTTGATGAAGCATGCCAGAGATATAGCTGTTTGATTGAAATGTGTATGGAAATGGTGTGGCCAGCAGGTGGAGGCAGCGCTCCATTTTAGAAATTCCATTTAATACTTTCAGGCCTTCTTATGTGTAAATTAAGTCTGATAATGTTCTATGAGGCAAATCGGTGAAAAATGAAAGTGAATAAAAAATATGGACTCAGGTGAAGGGAAAGGTAACAATTTTTTCAAGGTTTTATGAGAAATAAGGACATTTCAGCTGAATTTGCTAAGGTGGGTCTTAGACATATATGGACAGTGGCTGTAGCGCCCCCGTTTGACCAATTGGTACCAAAATTGGAGGGTCTGTCTGATGTCCCTTACTACATTAGGCTGTCAAATTTGATGAGGATTGGCTGATGCACGGCTGAGTTTTAGATGGTTGATTGAAATGAGCATGGATATGGTGCATGTTTGGTGTAGCTGGTGGCCATAGCATACAGGTAGGTCAAGATATTTTTATGAATTATCCATAAGGGCAATGTCCTGATTGATGTACTACCAGAATGACCTACTTGGGCTGGACATTGTAGAAGTTACAGTAATATGTTATTTATTAAGCTTTTAAACATCACAAAGGAATGAAAATGACTATCATTGGGAATTGCATATGTCTTGATATGGCATGACTCACAGAACTGGCAGTACAAAATATTTTAACAAGTAATATGTCACAATAACAGAAATGAGATAAATGTAAGTTGAACTGCTTTTCAAGGTTTATACAGACATGTTATATTGTTGTAGCGCCCCCGTTTGACCGATCGGCACCAAATTTGGAGGGCCCTTCCGGACTACTATTCTACAGGATATGTTAAAGTTTGGTGATGATTGGCTGAGGCAGGCCTGAGATATAGCTGTCCGATTGAATTGGGCATGGCACCTGTATGATTTGTGTGTGGCTGGTGACTATACCTCATGGAAAGTTTATGATTTTTTTATGAATTATTTATTATGACTGTCTCCTGATTTAAATGATACCAGATTTGTGTAGGTTTGGTGAAAATCCTAGGAGGTTAACGAAATGTCTTGTTTTCAGACCAATATGAATTATGAAAAAACGCAAAGATGCAGAAGCAAGTTCTACATATTGTTTGATTTGGCATGTCGTACTGAATTGACCTGGCAATAAATGTCGATTGTAGGCTTCACCGTTCTCGAGAAATAGGCAGAAATACAAATGTTGTCACTGTAGCGCCCCTATCTGGCCAAGTGAGGTGTCCTTTGCATGGTGGGCTGTGGGTCAGAGGACAAATATACCACCAAAATTTGGTATAGATTGGTCATTTATAAGCCTGTCAAATGCCTGCTTGATTTTGATTGGCCGATGGCGGCCACTATTTAAGGAATGATGACTGCCATAGTATGTGACTGACCACAGGCTGGGTGCTAGTACATATCTGCCAAATTTCAGTTAGACTGGCAAAGGCAGTCAGGAGATATTGCCAGTTTTTAGTTGTAGCGCCCCCTATTGACGAAATGCGGACCGCTTCGGACCGTGTCCCCAGAATGGTGTAGGGAGGTAGCATTTCAAATTTGGTCAAGGTAGGCCAAGGCACGGCCAAGTTATAGCCATCAGACCAAAATGGGCCAAATTTGGACATTGTTTGGGCGTGGCTATTGGCCATAGGATATAAAAATGTCTGAATTTTGTTGATGATTCTTGATCAGCTGAGAATTCTGATTCGTCTGACACCTCATTTGTCTGATTTGGTAGGACAAGCCAGGACTTTAAGGAAAAAGTATGATTTGCAAATTATGCAAATTAGCAAAAAATCTAAGTAGGCGGAGCTTCATGGTCCCAATGACTTTTTGGTAGGGCATGGCTGTCTGTATCAGGAGAAAAAAGAATTTTGAAGGTAGGACAAACAGGACAGGAGATATCGTCCAAAACGTGTTATGGGGCGCTACGGCACCCCCCTCTGGCTGAGTCGGATGGGTCGGAAAACCTGAGTAGTGGGTAGGAATTCCAATCATCGTACCAAATTTGGTAGGCCTAGGACTTACGGTTTAGGCTGGGCATTCAGTTTTAGGGCAGAAAAATAATAATAATAAAGATAACTGCAAGCAGTGACAATCGGGTCCAAAGCTAATGGAAAGAAGCAATGAAGAGAAATGAAGTGAATGGCATAAAATTAGAAGTTCACTAATCATTGGAAATGAAGTACAGACTGTAATTGATGAGCAATGCATTTAAATAGTCAGAAAATAGGACATGCAACAATGATATGATGATACCTAACATTTAAACATTACTGTAGAAATGTTCATCAATGTGGGATAAAGGGAAAAGGGTAGATGAGAAACAGAAGGTAAATGTGGTGACTATCTGCTGGAAGAAATATTGCAATTGCTGCAGTGTACACAGGCTGAAGTAACATTGAAGTTTGATAGATTTCTAAAAGTCAAATGGCAGTAATATATAAGCAGATTAAAAATATGGACTTAGATGAAGGGAAAGGTGATTAATATTTAAATCTTTATATAAACAATAAGGAGATTTCAGCTGCATTAACCAAGGTTGGTCTTAGACATATTAGGACAGTGGCTAAATTGGAAATGAAGTACAGACTTTTACTGATGGCCAATGCATTTAAATAGTCAGAATGTAGGAAATGCTACTATGATAAGATGATACTTGACATTTTAACATTACCATAGAAATGTTGGTTAAGGTATGATAAAGGGAAGAGGGTAGATGAGAAATAGAAGGGAAATGTGGTGACTAGCTGTTCAAAGAAATTGCAATTGCTGCAGTGTACACAGCCTGAAGTATCACTGAACTTTGATACATTTCTAAAAGTGAAATGGCAGGAAAATGAAAGTGAATGAATATGTGATTAATCTTTGAAGATTTGATGAAAAATAAAGAAATTTCAGCTGCATTAACTATTAGTTTTAGACATATTTGGACAGTGGCAGTAGCGCCCCCGTTTAACCGAATGTCACCAAAGTTGGATGGTCTATTCCAAGTCCAGTGCTATAGACATCAGTCAAATTTTATGAGAATTGGATGAAGTATGAATGAGATTTAGCAGACTAAATGAATTCGGTATGGAAATAGTGTGGCCAGCAGGTGTAGTTAGCGCTACATTTGATAATTGGTAGCATGCAGTCCCTGGTGTGGCAGTTTGACTACTGCCATTAGCAGAAGCAGCCTTAGTACAACAATATAAGATACAATATATAACCATTTGCTGAAGTGCCTCAGCCCAAAAGAATTTGTTTTTTGTGTCAGATGGTCTAAGTAGACGGTAGAAATAGGCACCTGCATAACTAATATTTTAAGTCTAGATCATACAAGTTAAGCTTACTTTACAGTACCTCAGTGAACACATGCTGTCTTGAATATTAAAAAAACAACAGTGGCTTACTGCATTTGTAAAGTATTCTTCTAGACATGAGAAGCCCTGAAAGAATTTAATGCCATTAATGAAATACAGGATGAACTCCACCTGCTGGCTAATGTATAAAAAAAAATCCAAAAAACTGCAATATAAATAGAGCACCATCTCCACCTACTGGCCAATTTAATACAAAAAAGCAAAAAATCTGCAATATATACTGCCTGGCTTATAATTAAAATCTGATAATTTTCTATAAGTCAAATAGCAGAAAAATGAAAGGAGCTTAATAATATGGACTGAGGTGAAGGGAAAGTTAATTCCTTGAAAGTATTATGAAGGATATTTCAGCTGAATTAGCCAAGGTAGGTATTAAACATAATATGACAGTGGCTGTACCGCTCCAGATTGACTGATCGCCACCAAACTTGGACGATTTGTCTGTAGTCCAGTCATACAGAAGTGAATCAAATTTTGTAAGGATCAGATGAAGCATGCCTGAGATTTAGCTGTTTGAATGAAATGGTAATGGAAATGGTGTGGCCAGCAGGTGGAGTCAGCGCTCCATTTTTGAAATGATATTAAATACTTTCTGACCTTCTCATTTGTAAATGAAGTCTGATAATGTTGTATGAGGCAAATTGGTGAAAAATGAAAGGAAATTAAAAATATGGACTAAGGTGAAGGGAAAGGTAACAATTCTTTGAAGGTTTCATGAGGAATAAGGACATTTCAGCTGAATCTGTTAAGGTGGCTCTTAGACATAATACAACATTGGCTGTAGTGCCCCCATTTGCCCGATCACCACCAAACATAGATGGTCTGTCTGTAGTCCACTCCTGCAGACAGTCAAATTTTGTGAAGATTGGGAGAAGCATGCCTGAGATTTAGCTGTTTGAATTAAATGGAAAAGGAAATGGTGTGGCCAGCAGGTGGAGTCAACGCTCCATTTTAGAAATGCTATTTAATACTTTTAGGCCTTCTCATGTTTAAATGAATTCTGATAATGTTCTGAGGCAAATGGGTGAAAAATGAACAGAAATTAAAATATGGACCTAGTTGAAGGGAAAGCAAACAATTCTTTGAATGTTTGAAGAGAAATAAGGACATTCCAACTGAATTTGCTAAGGTGGGTCTTAGAAATATATAGACAGTGGCTGTAGCTCCCCCATTTGACCGATCGGCACCAAAGTTGGAGGGTCTGTCTGTGGTCTATGGTTACATTAGCTGGTCAAATTTTATGAGGATTTGATGAAGAATGCCTCAGATTTAGCTGTTTGATTGAAATGAGCATGGAAATGGTGCAGGTTTGGTGTAGTTGGTGGCCATAGCATACAGGTAGGTCAAGTTATTTTTATAAATTATCCATAAGGGCCGTGTCATGATTGATCTACTACCAGAATGACCTTCTTGGGCTGGACATTGTAGTAGTTATAGCAATATGTTATTTATTAAGTTTTTAAATGTCACAAGGGAATGCAAATGACAATCATTAGGCATTGCATATTTCTTGATTTGGCATAACTAAGAGAACTTGCAATACAAAAGATTTCAACCAGTCATATGTCACTGGAACAGAAATGAGATAAATGTAAGTTGTACTGATTTTGCAGGTTTATAAAGACATGTTATATTGCTGTAGCGCCCCCGTTTGACTGATCGGCACCAAATTTGGAAGGTCTGTCTGTAGTCCACTGATACAGAAGGGAATCAAATTTTGTTAGGATTGGATGAAGCATGCCAGAGATATAACTGTTTGATTGAAATGGGCATGGAAATCATTTGGCCAGCAGGTGGAGTCAACACTCCATTTTAGAAATGCTATTTAAAACTTTTAGGCCTTCTCATGTGTAAATGAAGTCTGATAATGTTCTATGAGGCAAATGGGTGAAAAATGAACAAAAATTAAAAATATGGACCTAGTTGAAGGGAAAGGGAACAAATCTTTGAATATTTGATGAGAAATAAGGACATTTCAGCTGAATTTGCTAAGGTGGGTCTTACAAATGTATGCACATTAGCTGTAGCGCCCCCATTTGACTGATCGGCACCAAATTTGGAGGGTCTGTCTGAGGTGCAGTGGTACATCAGTGGGTCAAATTTCGTGAAGATCATATGAAGTATGCCTCATATTTAGCTGTTTGATTGAAATGAGCATGGAAATGTGGTAGGTTCAGTGTGGCTGGTGGCCATACTGTACAGGCAGGTGAAGCTATCTTTATAAATTATACATAAGGGCAGTGTCCTGAATGATCTACTACCAGAAAGACCTACTTTGGCTAGACATTGTAGTAGTTATAGTAATATGTTATTTATTAAGTTTTTAAATATCACAAGGTAATTCAAATGACTATTATGGACTATCTTGATTTAGCATGACTAACAGAACTTGCAGGACAAAAGATTTTAACGAGTAATATGTCACTTTATCAAAAATGACAACAATGTAACTTGAACTGATTTTGCAGGTTTATACAGACATGTTATATTGCTGTAGTGCCCCTGTTTGACTGATTGGCATGAAAATTGGAGGGCCCTTCCCCAGTAATGTCCTACAATATATATTTAAGTTTCGTGATGATTGGCTGAGGCACGCCTCAGATATAGCTGTCTGATTGAAATGGGTGTGGCACCAGTATGGTTTGGGTGTGGCTGGTGGCCATACCACATGGAAAGTTTCAGATTTTTTTAATATTTCTTTATAAGGACTGTCTCCTGATTAAAATGATCACAGAAATATGAAGGTTTGGTGAAAATCCAAGGAGGTTAAGAAAAAGTACTGTTTTAAGACTTTTACAAAATAGGCAAAAATGGCAAGAGATATGATGAAGTTCTTTATGCCATTAAATTTGTCATGAGATAGTGGATAGCGTAAACAACAATTGTCAATTTTATAATTAACAGTTCAGGAGAAATAGGCAGAAATGTGCTGTAGCGCCCCCATATGGCAGACTGACATGTCCATTACAGGGTGGGTTCAGGGTCAGAGTACAAATGTAGAACCCAAATTTGGTTTGGATTGCTCATTGTTTAGCCAGTCAAATGGCTGGTTGATTTTGATTGGCTAATGGTGGCCAGGATTTTACAACTAATGACTGCCATGATACTTGTCTGACCTCAGGCTTGTACGTAGTACATATCTGCCAAATTTCAATTAGATTGGTCAAAGCAGTCAGGAGATATCAGCAGTTTTTAGTTGTAGCGCCCCCTATTGACGAAATGTGGGCTGCATTGTATGGTCACCCCATAATAGAGCAGGGAGGTTGGATTCTAAGTTTGGTTCAGGTAGGCAAAGGTATGGAGAAGTTATAGCAGTCAGACTGAAATAGGCCAAATTTAGGTGTGATTTGGGCATGGCTAGTGGCCATAAAATAGACAAATGTCAGACTTTCTTGAACAGCTTTTGATCAGGTCAGTGGACTGATCGGTTTGACACCTCATTTGTCTGATTTGGTCCAATAGTGTAGGACTTGAAGGCAGAAGTCAGTTTCACAAATTATGCAAATTAGCAAAAAATCTAAGTAGGTGGAGCTTCATAGTCCAAATGGCAAGTTGGTAGAGCAAAGCTGTCTGTATCAGCAGAAAAAATAAATTCAATTGTAGGACTAATAGGACAGGAGATATGGACTGAAACGCGTTGAGGGGCGCTAGAGCGCCCCCATCTGGCTGACAGGACTGGGTCAGAGAATCTGAGTAGCGGGTAGGAATTGACATCATCTTACCAAGTTTGGTTGGTGTAGCTCTTACGGTTTAGGCTGTACATTCAGTTTTAGGGCAGGAAAAAAATAATAATAATAATAATAATAATAATAATAATAATAATAATAATAATAATAATCCTAAGAAAAACAATAATGGTCCATAAGCATTTCATGCTTTGGACCCTTAATAATCCTAAGAAAAACAATAAGGTTCCATAGCATTTCATGCTTTGGACCCTTAATAACTGCAAGCAGTGACAATCGGGTCCAAAGCTAATGGAAAGAAGCAATGAAGAGGAATGAAGTGAATGGCATAAAATTAGAAGTTCACTAATTATTGGAAATGAAGTACAGTCTGTAATTGATGAGCAATGCATTTAAATTGGTAGAAAATAGGAAATGCTTCTATGAGATGATACCTAACATTTGAACATTACCGTGGAAATGTTTATCAAGGTACGATGAAGGGAAAAGGGTAGATGAGAAACCGAAGGGAAATGTCGTGACTAGCTGTTTGAGAAATATTGCAATTGCTGCAGTGTACAGAGGATGAAGTAACATTGAAGTTTGATAGATTTCTAAAACTTAAATGGCAGAAATATATAAGCAGATTAAAAATATTGACTTAGATGAAGGGAAAGGTGATTAATATTTAAATGTTTAAATAAACAATAAGGAGATGTCAGCTGCATTAACCAAGGTTGTTGTTAGACATATTATGACAGTGGCTAAATTGCAAATGAAGTGCAGACTGTAACTGATGACCAATGCATTGAATTAGTCAGAAAGTATGAAAATGGTAGATAAGAAACAGAAGGGAAATGTGGTGACTAGCTGATGGAAAAAATTGAAATTGCTGCAGTGTACATCACTGAAGTTTGATACATTTCTAAAAGTCAAATGGCAGGATAATGAAACCAATTTATTAATATTGACTGAGGTGAAGGTAATGGTGATTAATATTTAAATATTTGATGAGAAATAAGCTAATTTCAGTTGCATTAACCAAGGTTGGTCTTAGAAATATTATGACAGTGGCTAAATTGTAAATGAAGTACAGACTGTAACTGATGGCCAATGCATTTAAATAGTCAGAAAGTAGGAAATGCTTCTATGATAAGATAATTGCTGACATTTTCAACATTGATTTTGATATGTTGATTAAGGTACGATAAAGGGAAGAGGGTAGATGAGAAACAGAAGGGACATGTGGTGACTAGCTGTTGGAAGAAATTGCAATTGTTGCACTGTACACAGCCTGAAGTATCTCTGAACTTTGATACATTTCTAAAAGTGAAATGAAATGAAAATATCAATAATCGTTGAAGGTTTGATGAAAAATAAAGAAATTTCAGCTACATTAACTATGAGTATATTTTGACAGTGGCAGAAGCACCCCCGTTTAACCGAATGTCACCAAAGTTAGATGGTCTATTCATAGTCCAGTGCTACAGAAGTGAGTCAAATTTTGTGAGAATTCGATGAAGTATGAATGAGGTTTAGCAGACTTAATGAATTCGGTATGGAAATAGTGAGGCCAGCAGGTGGAGTTAGCGCTACATTTGATAATTGGTATCATGCAGTCCCTGGTGTGGCAGTTTGACTACTGCCATTAGCAGAAGCAGCCATAGTACAACAATATAAGATACAATATATAACCATTTGCTGAAGTGCCTTAGCCCAAAAGAATTTGTTTTTTGTGTCAGATGGTCTAAGTAGACGGTAGAAATAGGCACCTGCATACCTAATATTTTAAGTCTAGATCATACAAGTTAAGCTTACTTTATAGTACCTCAGTGAACTCATGCTGTCTTGTATATTAAAGAAAACAACAGTGGCTTACTGCATTTGTAAAGTATTCTTCTAGACATAAGAAGCCCTGAAAGAATTTAATGCCATTAATGAAATACAGGACGAACACCACCTGCTGGCTAATGTATAAAAAAAAATCCAAAAAACTGCAATATAAATAGAGCACCATCTCCACCTACTGGCCAATTTAATACAAAAAAGTGAAAAATCTGCAATATATACTGCCAGGCTTATAAATAAAATCTGATAATTTTCTATAAGTCAAATAGCAGAAAAATGAAAGGAGCTTAAAAATATGGACTGAGGTGAAGGGAAAGTTAATTCCTTGAAAGTATTATGAAAGATATTTCAGCTGAATTAGCCAAGGTAGGTATTAGACATACTAGGACAGTGGCTGTACCGCTCCAGATTGACTGATCGCCACCAAACTTGGAAGATCTGTCTGTAGTCCAGTCATACAGAAGTGAATCAAATTTTGTAAGGATCGGATGAAGCATGCCTGAGATTTAGCTGTTTGAATGAAATGGGAATGGAAATGTTGTGGCCAGCAGGTGGAGTCAGCGCTCCATTTTAGAAATGATATTAAATGCTTTCTGACCTTCTCATTTGTAAATGAAGTCTGATAATGTTGTATAAGGCAAATTGGTGAAAAATGAAAGGAACTTAAAATATGGACTAAGGTGTAGGGAAAGGTAAAAATTCTTTGAATGAGTTATGAGAAAGAAGGACATTTCAGCTGAATTTGCTAAGGTGGGACTTAGACATATATGGACTGTAGCTGTAGCGCCCCCATTTGACCGATCGGCACTAAATTTGCAGGGTCTGTCTGAGGTGCAGTGCTACATTAGTGGGTCAAATTTGGTGATGATCAGATGAAGATTTCCTCTGATTTAGCTGTTTGATTGAAATGAGCATGGAAATGCTGTAGGTTCAGTGTGGCTGGTGGCTATACTGTACAGGCAAGTGAAGTTATCTTTATAAATTATACATATGGGCAGTGTCCTGATTTTTCTACTACCAGATTGACCTACTTAGGCTGCACATTGCAGTAGTTACAGTAATTTGTTATTAATTAAATTTTTAAATATGACAAGGGAATGCAAATGACTATCATGGGACATTGCATATTTCTTGATTTGACATGACTCACAGAACTTGCAGGGCAAAAGATTTTAACCAGTAATATGTCACTGGATCAAAAATTAGATAAATGTAAGTTGAGCTGATTTTGCAGTTTATACAGTGATGTTATATGGCTGTAGCACCCCCGTTTGACTGATCGGCACCAAATTTGGAGGGCCCTTCTCCAGTAATATCCTACATTATATATTTAAGTTTGATGATGATTGGTTGAGGCAGGCCTGAGATATAGCTGTCTGATTGAAATGGGTGTGGCACCACTATGGTTTGGGTGTGGCTGGTGGCCATACCTCATGGAAAGTTTATGATTTTTTTAATAATTTTATATAGGGACTGTCTCCTGATTTAAATGATACCAGATTTGTGTAGGTTTGGTGAAAATCCTAGGAGGATAAGAAAAAGTACTGTTTTAAGACTTTTACAAAATAGGCAAAAATGGCAAGAGATATGATGAAGTTCTTTATAACATTAAATTTGTCATGAGCTAGTGGATAGCTTAAGCAACAATTGTCAATTTTATAATTAACAGTTCAGGAGAAATAGGCAGAAATGCGCTGTAGCGCCCCCATATGGCAGACTGACATGTCCTTTACAGGGTGGGCTCAGGGTCAGAGGACAAATGTACAACCCAAATTTGGTTTGGATTGCTCATTGTTTAGCCAGTCAAATGGCTGCTTGATTTTGATTGGCTAATGGTGGCCAGGATTTTACAACTAATGACTGCCATGATACTTGTCTGACCTCAGGCTTTTACGTAGTACATATCTGCCAAATTTCAATTAGATTGGTCAAGGCAGTCAGGAGATATTGCCAGTTTTCAGTTGTAGCGCCCCCTATTGACGAAATGTGGGCCGCATTGTATGGTGACCCCATAATAGAGCAGGGAGGTTGGATTGTAAGTTTGGTGCAGGTAGGCTAAGGTATGGAGAAGTTATAGCATTCAGACTGAAATAGGCCAAATTTAGGTGGGATTTGGGCGTGGCTAGTGGCCATAAAATAGACAAATGTCAGACTTTCTTGTATATCTTTTGATCAGCTCAGTGGACTGATCGGTTCGACACCACACTTGTCTGATTTGGTCAAATAGTGTAGGACTTGAAGGCAGAAGTCACTTTCACAAATTATGCAAATTAGCAAAAAATCTAAGTAGGCGGAGCTTCATAGTCCAAATAGCCAGTTGGTAGAGCAAAGCTGTCTGTATCAGCAGAAAAAATAATTTCAATTATAGGACTAATAGGACAGGAGATATGGACTGAAACGCGTTGGGGGGCGCTAGAGCGCCCCCATCTGGCTGACAGGCCTGGGTCGGAAAATCTGAGTAGCGGGTAGGAATTGACATCATATTACCAAGTTTGGTTGGTCTAGCTCTTACGGTTTAGGCTGTACATTCAGTTTTAGGGCGCGAAAAATAATAATAAAGATAACTGCAAGCAGTGACAATCGGGTCCAAAGCTAATGGAAAGAAGCAATGAAGAGGAATGAAGTGAATGGCATAAAATTAGAAGTTCACTAATTATTGGAAATGAAGTACAGTCTGTAATTGATGAGCAATGCATTTAAATTGGTAGAAAATAGGAAATGCTTCTATGAGATGATACCTAACATTTGAACATTACCGTGGAAATGTTTATCAAGGTACGATGAAGGGAAAAGGGTAGATGAGAAACCGAAGGGAAATGTGGTGACTAGCTGTTTGAGAAATATTGCAATTGCTGCAGTGTACAGAGGATGAAGTAACATTGAAGTTTGATAGATTTCTAAAACTTAAATGGCAGAAATATATAAGCAGATTAAAAATATTGACTTAGATGAAGGGAAAGGTGATTAATATTTAAATGTTTAAATAAACAATAAGGAGATGTCAGCTGCATTAACCAAGGTTGTTGTTAGACATATTAGGACAGTGGCTAAATTGGAAATGAAGTACAGACTGTAACTGATGGCCAATGCATTTAAATAGTCAGAAAGTAGGAAAATGGTAGATGAGAAAGAACGGACATGTGGTGACTAGCTGTTGGAAAAAATTGACATTGGTGTAGTGTACATCACTGAAGTTTGATACACAGGAAAGTGAAAGCAATTTAATAATATGGACTGAGATGAAGGGAAAGGTGATTAATATTTCAATATTTGAAGAGAGATAAGCTAATTTCAGCTGCATTAACCAAGGTTGATGTGTGACATATAAGGACAGTGGCTAAATTGGAAATGAAGTACAGACTGTAACTGATGGTCAATGCATTTAAATAGTCATAAAGTAGGACATGCTTCTCTGATAAGATGATACCTGACATTTGAACATTACCGTAGAAATGTTGATTAAGGTATGATAAAGGGAACAGGGTAGATGAGAAACAGAAGGGAAATGTGGTGACTAGCTGTTGGAGAAATATTGCAATTGCTGCAGTGTACACAGGCTAAAGTAACATTGAAGTTTGATAGATTTCTAAAAGTCAAATGGCAGGATTGTATAAGCAGATTAAAAATATGGACTTAGAGGAAGGGAAAGGTGATTAATATTTAAATCTTTAAATAAACAATAAGCAGATTTCAGCTGCATTAACCAAGGTTGGTCTTAGACATATTAAGACAGTGGCTGTATTGGAAATGAAGTACAGACTGTAAATGATGGCCAATGCATTGAAATAGTCAGAAAGTAGGAAAATGGTAGATGAGAAAGAATTGACATGTGGTGACTTGCTGTTGGAAAAAATTGAAATTGCTGCAGTGTACATCACTGAAGTTTGATACATTTCTAAAAGTCTAATGGCAGGAAAATGAAAGTAATTTAAAAATATAGACTAAGATGAAGGGAAAGGTGATTATCTTACAGTATTTGATGATAAATAAGGAAATTTCAGCTGCATTAGCCAAGGTGGGTCTTAGACATATTTAGACAGTGGCCGTAGCGCCCCCATTTGACCAATCAGCACGAAAGGTGGAGGGTCTGTCTGTGGGCCAGTGATAAATCAGTGGGTTAAATTTTGAGGGGATTGGATGAAGCATGCCAGAGATATAGCTGTTTGATTGAAATGGGCATGGAAATGGTTTGGCCAGCAGGAGGAGTCAGCGCTCCATTTTAGAAATGCTCTTTAATATTTTCAGACCTCCTTAAGTGTAAATGAAGTCTGATAATGTTGTATAAGGCAAATGGGTGAAAAATGAAAGGAAATTAAAAATATGGACTCAGGTGAAGGGAAAGGTAACAATTTGCTGAAGGTTTTATGAGAAAGAAGGATATTTCAGCTTAATTTGCTAAGGTTGGTCTTAGACATATATAGACAGTAGCTGTAGTGCCCCTATTTGACCGATCGGCACCAAATTTGCAGGGTCTGTCTGAGGTGCAGTGGTACATTAGTGTGTCAAATTTGTTGATGATCAGACGAAGTCTGCCTCAGATATAGCTGTTTGATTGAAATGAGCATGGAAATGGTGCAGGTTTGGTGTAGTTGGTGGCCATAGCACACAGATTGGTCAAGTTATTTTTATATATTATCGATAAGGGCCGTGTTGTGATTGATCTAATACCAGAATGACCTACTTAGGCTGGACATTGTAGTAGTTATAGCAATATGTTATTTATTAAGTTTTTAAATATCACAAGGGAATGCAAATGACTATCATGGGACATTGCATATATTTTGATTTGGCATGACTCACAGATCTTGCAGGAAAAAATATTCTAACCAGTATTATGTCACTTGATCAAAAATGAGAACAAAGTAAGTTGAACTGATTTTGCAGGTTTATACAGACATGTTATATTGCTGTAGCGCCCCCGTTTGATCGATCGGCACCAAATTTGGAGGGCCCTTCCCCAATGATGTCCTACATTATATATTTAAGATTGGTGATGATTGGCTGAGGTACACCTGAGATATAGCTGTCTGATTGAAATGGGTGTGGCACCAGTATGGTTCAGGTGTGGCTGGTGGCCATACCTGATGGAAAGTATATGATTTTTTGGATAATTATATATATGGACTGTCTCCAGATTTAAATGATACCAGATTTGTGTACGATTGGTGAAAACCCTAGGAGGCTAACAAAAAGCCCTGTTTTCAGACTTTTACAAAATAGGCAAAAAGGGCAATAGTTATGATGAAGTTCTTTATAACATTAAATTTGCCATGATCTAGTGGATAGGATTAGCAACAATTCTTAATTTAATCTTTAACAGTTCAGGAGAAATAGGCAGAAATGCAAAACTTGTTGCTGTAGCGCCCCCATCTGGCTGATTGCGGTGTCCTTAACAGGGTATGCTAAGGGTCAGGAATCAAATGTGACAGCCTGTTTTGGTTGAGATTCGGTATTGTTTAGCCTGTCAAATGGCTGCTTCAATTTGATTGGCTGATGATGACCATGATTTTATGATCAATGACTACTATGATATATGTCTGATCTCAGAATTGGTCGTAGTACGAATTTGCCAAATTTTAGTTTGATTGGTCAAGGCAGTCAGGAGATATTGGCAGTTTTTAGTTGTAGCGCCCCCTATTGATGAAATGGGGCCAGCTTTATATCTAGTCCCCAGAATGGCGCTGGGAGGAAGGATTTAAAATTTGGTTAAGATTGGTTAAAGCAGAGCCAAGTTATAGCAATCAGACTGAAACTGGCCAAATTTATGCAAAGTTTGGGCGTGGCTGAAGACCATATGATACAGAAATTTCATGATTATTTTTGTAAGTCTTGATCAGCTCAGAGAACTGATTGGTTTGACACCTCATTTGTCTGATTGGGACAGACGGGGTAGGACTTGAAGGCAGAGGTCAGTTTTGCAAATTATGCAAATTAGCAAAAAATCTAAGTAGGCGGAGCTTCATAGTCCAAATGGCAAGTTGGTAGAGCAATGCTGTCTGTATCAGGAGAAAAAAAAAATTTAATTGTAGGACTAATAGGACAGGAGATATGGACTGAAACGCGTTGGGGGGCGCTAGAGCGCCCCCATCTGGCTGACAGGCCTGGGTCGGAGAATCTGAGTAGCGGGTAGGAATTGACATCATCTGACCAAGATTGGTTGGTCTAGCTCTTACGGTTTAGGCTGTACATTCAGTTTTACGGCAGGAAAAAAATAATAATAACTAGAAACTGCAAGCAGTTACTAAAGGGTCCAAAGCGTAGGACAATCGGACTGGTAGGACAGTAGAGGAATAAGGGCAGAGATCTGGCGGCCATGGTAGTAGAAAGTCAGACAGAATTAGTCAGCCATAAAATGATGGAAATTTTGGCATAGGTCTAATGCGATATGACTATATATGTTCCTGGATTTGGTACAAGATAGTAAATTTGACTGCCAATAAAATTTAAGTGTAGGACAAGTAGGACAGGAGATATCGACCAAAACGTGTTGTGGGGTGCAACGGTGCCCCCCTCTGACTGACTGGGATAGGTCAGAGAGGCTCAGTAGTGGATAGCAATAGGAATCTTACTGCCAAATTTGGACGGCCTAGGACTTACGGTTTAGGCTGGGCATTCAGTTTTAGGGAAGAAAAATAATTATAATCGAACCCGCCGGAGGAGTGCCTAAGCCCGTCTGAATGGCTGGGTTAATAACAAAAATAGAAGCTTCATTGACCATCATGGGGAAAATGCCTATATGTCTCCCCAGCTTGCTTTACAGAGAACATGCTGTGCACATCGGGCTGCCTAGCTCAAGTACCAACTGAAGCTGGGTTCGAACCGGTGACCCTCTGATTACAAGCACACAGGTTTAGCCCACTGAGCCACCCGCTTCTGATGGTAAGATCAGTGAGATCAGTAGGCACTTTCATAACTGATCTGGTAACTCAGTATAGCTGAATTGGCCTAGGTTGGTCTTAGTAAGATATAAACAGTGGCCGTAGCGCTCCCGTTTGACTGATCGACACAAAATTTGGAGGGTCGCTCGGTGGTATAGCACTACATTAGTGAGAGAAATTTGGTAATGATTGGCTGTAGCATGCCTGAGATATAGCTGTCGGATTGAATTGGGCATGGCACCTGTATGGTTTGTGTGTGGCTGGTGACTATACCTCATGCAAAGTTTATGATTTTTTTATGAATTATTTATTATGACTGTCTCCTGATTTAAATGATACCAGATTTGTGTAGGTTTGGTGAAAATCCTAGGAGGTTAACGAAATGTCTTGTTTTCAGACCAATATGAATTATGCAAAAACGCAAAGATGCAGAAGCAAGTTCTACATGTTGTTTGATTTGGCATGTCGTACTGAATTGACCTGGCAATAAATGTCGATTGTAGACTTCACCCTTCTCGAGAAATAGGCAGAAATGCAAAAGTTGTCACTGTAGCGCCCGCATCTGGCCGAGTGAGGTGTCCTTTGCATGGTGGGCTGCGGGTCAGAGGACAAATATACCACAAAAATTTGGTATAGATTGGTCATTTATAAGCCTGTCAAATGCCTGCTTGATTTTGATTGGCCGATGGCGGCCACTATTTAAGGAATGATGACTGTCATTGTATGTGACTGACCACAGGCTGGGTGCTAGTACATATCTGCCAAATTTCAGTTAGATTGGCAAAGGCAGTCAGGAGATATTGCCAGTTTTTAGTTGTAGCGCCCCCTATTGACGAAATGCGGCCCGCTTCGGACCGTGTCCCCAGAATGGTGTAGGGAGGAAGCATTTCAAATTTGGTCAAGGTAGGCCAAGGCACGGCCAAGTTATAGCCATCAGACCAAAATTGGCCAAATTTGGACATTGTTTGGGTGTGGCTAATGGCCATAGGATATAAAAATGTCTGGATTTTGTTGATGATTCTTGATCAGCTGAAAATTCTGATTCGTCTGACACCTCATTTGTCTGATTTGGTAGGACAAGCCAGGACTTTAAGAAAAAAGTATGATTTGCAGATTATGCAAATTAGCAAAAAATCTAAGTAGGCGGAGCTTCATGGTCCCATTGACTTTTTGGTAGGGCATGGCTGTCTGTATCAGGAGAAAAAAGAATTTTGAAGGTAGGACAAACAGGACAGGAGATATCGTCCAAAACGTGTTATGGGGCGCTACGGCGCCCCCCTCTGGCTGATTCGGACGGGTCAGAAAACCTGAGTAGTGGGTAGGAATTCCAATCATCGTACCAAATTTGGTAGGCCTAGGACTTACGGTTTAGGCTGGGCATTCAGTTTTAGGGCAGAAAAATAATAATAACTAGAAACTGCAAGCAGTTACTAAAGGGTCCAAAGCGTAGGACAATCGGACTGGTAGGACAGTAGAGGAATAAGGGCAGAGATCTGGCGGCCATGGTAGTAGAAAGTCAGACAGAATTAGTCAGCCATAAAATGATGGAAATTTTGGCATAGGTCTAATGCGATATGACTATATATGTTCCTGGATTTGGTACAAGATAGTAAATTTGACTGCCAATAAAATTTAAGTGTAGGACAAGTAGGACAGGAGATATCGACCAAAATGTGTTGTGGGGTGCAACGGTGCCCCCCTCTGACTGACTGGGATAGGTCAGAGAGGCTCAGTAGTGGATAGCAATAGGAATCTTACTGCCAAATTTGGACGGCCTAGGACTTACGGTTTAGGCTGGGCATTCAGTTTTAGGGAAGAAAAATAATTATAATCGAACCCGCCGGAGGAGTGCCTAAGCCCGTCTGAATGGCTGGGTTAATAACAAAAATAGAAGCTTCATTGACCATCATGGGGAAAATGCCTATATGTCTCCCCAGCTTGCTTTACAGAGAACATGCTGTGCACATCGGGCTGCCTAGCTCAAGTACCAACTGAAGCTGGGTTCGAACCGGTGACCCTCTGATTACAAGCACACAGGTTTAGCCCACTGAGCCACCCGCTTCTGATGGTAAGATCAGTGAGATCAGTAGGCACTTTCATAACTGATCTGGTAACTCAGTATAGCTGAATTGGCCTAGGTTGGTCTTAGTAAGATATAAACAGTGGCCGTAGCGCTCCCGTTTGACTGATCGACACAAAATTTGGAGGGTCGCTCGGTGGTATAGCACTACATTAGTGAGAGAAATTTGGTAATGATTGGCTGTAGCATGCCTGAGATATAGCTGTCGGATTGAATTGGGCATGGCACCTGTATGGTTTGTGTGTGGCTGGTGACTATACCTCATGCAAAGTTTATGATTTTTTTATGAATTATTTATTATGACTGTCTCCTGATTTAAATGATACCAGATTTGTGTAGGTTTGGTGAAAATCCTAGGAGGTTAACGAAATGTCTTGTTTTCAGACCAATATGAATTATGCAAAAACGCAAAGATGCAGAAGCAAGTTCTACATGTTGTTTGATTTGGCATGTCGTACTGAATTGACCTGGCAATAAATGTCGATTGTAGACTTCACCCTTTTTGAGAAATAGGCAGAAATGCAAAAGTTGTCACTGTAGCGCCCGCATCTGGCCGAGTGAGGTGTCCTTTGCATGGTGGGCTGCGGGTCAGAGGACAAATATACCACAAAAATTTGGTATAGATTGGTCATTTATAAGCCTGTCAAATGCCTGCTTGATTTTGATTGGCCGATGGCGGCCACTATTTAAGGAATGATGACTGTCATTGTATGTGACTGACCACAGGCTGGGTGCTAGTACATATCTGCCAAATTTCAGTTAGATTGGCAAAGGCAGTCAGGAGATATTGCCAGTTTTTAGTTGTAGCGCCCCCTATTGACGAAATGCGGCCCGCTTCGGACCGTGTCCCCAGAATGGTGTAGGGAGGAAGCATTTCAAATTTGGTCAAGGTAGGCCAAGGCACGGCCAAGTTATAGCCATCAGACCAAAATTGGCCAAATTTGGACATTGTTTTGGTGTGGCTAATGGCCATAGGATATAAAAATGTCTGGATTTTGTTGATGATTCTTGATCAGCTGAAAATTCTGATTCGTCTGACACCTCATTTGTCTGATTTGGTAGGACAAGCCAGGACTTTAAGAAAAAAGTATGATTTGCAGATTATGCAAATTAGCAAAAAATCTAAGTAGGCGGAGCTTCATGGTCCCATTGACTTTTTGGTAGGGCATGGCTGTCTGTATCAGGAGAAAAAATAATTTTGAAGGTAGGACAAACAGGACAGGAGATATCGTCCAAAACGTGTTATGGGGCGCTACGGCGCCCCCCTCTGGCTGATTCGGACGGGTCAGAAAACCTGAGTAGTGGGTAGGAATTCCAATCATCGTACCAAATTTGGTAGGCCTAGGACTTACGGTTTAGGCTGGGCATTCAGTTTTAGGGCAGAAAAATAATAATAATAATAATCCTAAGAAAAACAATAAGGTTCCATAGCATTTCATGCTTTGGACCCTTAATAATAATCCTAAGAAAAACAATAAGGTTCCATAGCATTTCATGCTTTGGACCCTTAATAAAGATAACTGCAAGCAGTGACAATCGGGTCCAAAGCTAATGGAAAGAAGCAATGAAGAGGAATGAAGTGAATGGTATAAGATTAGAAGTTCACTAATTATTGCAAATGAAGTACAGACTGTAATTGATGAGCAATGAATTTAAATTGGCAGAAAATAGGAAATGCTTCTATGAGATGATAGCTAACATTTGAACATTACCGTGGAAATGTTTATCAAGGTACGATGAAGGGAAAAGGGTAGATAAGAAACCAAAGGGAAATGTGGTGACTAGCTGTTTGAGAAATACTGCAATTGCTGCAGTGTACACAGGATGAAGTAACATTGAAGTTTGATAGATTTCTAAAAGTCAAATGGCAGTAACATATAAGCAGATTAAAAATATGGACTTAGATGAAGGGAAAGGTGATTAATATTTAAATGTCTAAATAAACAATAAGGAGATGTCAGCTGCATTAACCAAGGTTGGTCTTAAACATATTAGGACAGTGGCTAAATTGTAAATGAAGTACATAGTGTAACTGATGGCCAATGCATTGAAATAGTCAGAAAGTAAGAAAATGGTAGATAAGAAATAACAGACATGTGGTGACTAGCTGTTGGAAAAAATTGAAATTGCTGCAGTGTACATCACTGAAGTTTGATACATTTCTAAAAGTCAAATGGCAGGATAATGAAACCAATTTATTAATATTGACTGAGGTGAAGGTAATGGTGATTAATATTTAAATATTTGATGAGAAATAAGCTAATTTCAGTTGCATTAACCAAGGTTGGTCTTAGAAATATTATGACAGTGGCTAAATTGTAAATGAAGTACAGACTGTAACTGATGGCCAATGCATTTAAATAGTCAGAAAGTAGGAAATGCTTCTATGATAAGATAATACCTGACATTTTGAACATTGATTTTGATATGTTGATTAAGGTACGATAAAGGGAAGAGGGTAGATGAGAAACAGAAGGGACATGTGGTGACTAGCTGTTGGAAGAAATTGCAATTGTTGCACTGTACACAGCCTGAAGTATCTCTGAACTTTGATACATTTCTAAATGTGAAATGAAATGAAAATGTCAATAATCTTTGAAGGTTTGATGAAAAATAAAGAAATTTCAGCTGCATTAACTATGAGTATATTTTGACAGTGGCAGAAGCGCCCACATTTAACCGAATGTCACCAACGTTAGATGGTCTATTCATAGTCCAGTGCTACAGAAGTGAGTCAAATTTTGTGAGAATTCGATGAAGTATGAATGAGGTTTAGCAGACTTAATGAATTCGGTATGGAAATAGTGAGGCCAGCAGGTGGAGTTAGCGCTACATTTGATAATTGGTAGTATGCAGTCCCTGGTGTGGCAGTTTGACTACTGCCATTAGCAGAAGCAGCCTTAGTACAACAATATAAGATACAATATATAACCATTTGCTGAAGTGCCTCAGCCCAAAATAATTTGTTTTTTGTGTCAGATGGTCTAAGTAGACGGTAGAAATAGGCACCTGCATAACTAATATTTTAAGTCTAGATCATACAAGTTAAGCTTACTTTACAGTACCTCAGTGAACACATGCCGTCTTGTATATTAAAAAAAACAACAGTGGCTTACTGCATTTGTAAAGTATTCTTCTAGACATGAGAAGCCCTGAAAGAATTTAATGCCATTAATGAAATACAGGACGAACTCCACCTGCTGGCTAATGTATAAAAAAAAATCCAAAAAACTGCAATATAAATAGAGCACCATCTCCACCTACTGGCCAATTTAATACAAAAAAGCAAAAAATCTGCAATATATACTGCCTGGCTTATAATTAAAATCTGATAATTTTCTATAAGTCAAATAGCAGAAAAATGAAAGGATCTTAATAATATGGACTGAGGTGAAGGGAAAGTTAATTCCTTTAAAGTATTATGAAGGATATTTCAGCTGAATTAGCCAAGGTAGGTATTAGACATACTAGGAAAGTGGCTGTACCGCTCCAGATTGACTGATCGCCACCAAACTTGGAAGATTTGTCTGTAGTCCAGTCATACAGAAGTGAATCAAATTTTGTAAGGATCAGATGAAGCATGCCTGAGATTTAGCTGTTTGAATGAAATGGGAATGGAAATGTTGTGGCCAGAAGGTGTAGTCAGCGCTCCATTTTAGAAATGATATTAAATGCTTTCTGACTTTCTCATTTGTAAATGAAGTCTGATAATGTTGTATAAGGCAAATTGGTGAAAAATGAAAGGAAATTAAAAATATGGACTAAGGTGAAGGGAAAGGTAACAATTCTTTGAAGGTTTCATGAGGAATAAGGACATTTCAGCTGAATCTGTTAAGGTGGCTCTTAGACATAATACAACATTGGCTGTAGTGCCCTCATTTGCCCGATCACCACCAAACATAGATGGTCTGTCTGTAGTCCACTCCTGCAGGAGACAGTCAAATTTTGTGAAGATTGGGAGAAGCATGCCTGAGATTTAGCTGTTTGAATGAAATGAAAATGGAAATGGTGTGGCCAGCAGGTGTAGTCAACGCTCCATTTTAGAAATGCTATTTAATACTTTTAGGCCTTCTCATGTTTAAATGAATTCTGATAATGTTCTGAGGCAAATGGGTGAAAAATGAACAGAAATTAAAATATGGACCTAGTTGAAGGGAAAGCAAACAATTCTTTGAATGTTTGAAGAGAAATAAGGACATTCCAACTGAATTTGCTAAGGTGGGTCTTAGAAATATATAGACAGTGGCTGTAGCTCCCCCATTTGACGGATCGGCACCAAAGTTGGAGGGTCTGTCTGAGGTGCAGTGCTACATTAGTGGGTCAAATTTGGTGATGATCAGATGAAGTATGCCTCTGATTTAGCTGTTTGATTGAAATGATCATGGAAATGCTGTAGGTTCAGTGTGGCTGGTGGCTATACTGTACAGGCAAGTGAAGTTATCTTTATAAATTATACATATGGGCAGTGTCCTGATTTTTCTACTACCAGATTGACCTACTTAGGCTGGACATTGCAGTAGTTACAGTAATATGTTATTAATTAAGTTTTTAAATATGACAAGGGAATGCAAATGACTATCATGGGACATTGCATATTTCTTGATTTGACATGACTCACAGAACTTGCAGGGCAAAAGATTTTAACCAGTAATATGTCACTGGATCAAAAATGAGATAAATGTATGTTGAGCTGATTTTGCAGTTTATACAGTGATGTTATATGGCTGTAGCACCCCCGTTTGACTGATCGGCACCAAATTTGGAGGGCCCTTCTCCAGTAATATCTTACATTATATATTTAAGTTTGAGGATGATTGGTTGAGGCAGGCCTGAGATATAGCTGTCTGATTGAAATGGGTGTGGCACCACTATGGTTTGGGTGTGGCTGGTGGCCATACCTCATGGAAAGTTTATGATTTTTTTAATAATTTTATATAGGGACTGTCTCCTGATTTAAATGATACCAGATTTGTGTAGGTTTGGTGAAAATCCTAGGAGGATAAGAAAACGTACTGTTTTAAGACTTTTACAAAATAGGCAAAAATGGCAAGAGATATGATGAAGTTCTTTATGCCATTAAATTTGTCATGAGCTAGTGGATAGCGTAAACAACAATTGTCAATTTTATAATTAACAGTTCAGGAGAAATAGGCAGAAATGTGCTGTAGCGCCCCCATATGGCAGACTGACATGTCCATTACAGGGTGGGTTCAGGGTCAGAGTACAAATGTAGAACCCAAATTTGGTTTGGATTGCTCATTGTTTAGCCAGTCAAATGGCTGGTTGATTTTGATTGGCTAATGGTGGCCAGGATTTTACAACTAATGACTGCCATGATACTTGTCTGACCTCAGGCTTGTACGTAGTACATATCTGCCAAATTTCAATTAGATTGGTCAAAGCAGTCAGGAGATATCAGCAGTTTTTAGTTGTAGCGCCCTCTATTGACGAAATGTGGGCTGCATTGTATGGTCACCCCATAATAGAGCAGGGAGGTTGGATTCTAAGTTTGGTTCAGGTAGGCAAAGGTATGGAGAAGTTATAGCAGTCAGACTGAAATAGGCCAAATTTAGGTGTGATTTGGGCGTGGCTAGTGGCCATAAAATAGACAAATGTCAGACTTTCTTGAACAGCTTTTGATCAGGTCAGTGGACTGATCGGTTTGACACCTCATTTGTCTGATTTGGTCCAACAGTGTAGGACTTGAAGGCAGAAGTCAGTTTCACAAATTATGCAAATTAGCAAAAAATCTAAGTAGGCGGAGCTTCATAGTCCAAATGGCAAGTTGGTAGAGCAATGCTGTCTGTATCAGCAGAAAAAAAAAATTCAATTGTAGGACTAATAGGACAGGAGATATGAACTGAAACGCGTTGGGGGGCGCTACAGCGCCCCCATCTGGCTGACAGGGCTGGGTCAGAGAATCTGAGTAGCGGGTAGGAATTGACATCATCTTACCAAGTTTGGTTGGTCTAGCTCTTACGGTTTAGGCTGTACATTCAGTTTTACGGCAGGAAAAAAAAAATAATAATAATAATAATAATAAAGATAACTGCAAGCAGTGACAATCGGGTCCAAAGCTAATGGAAAGAAGCAATGAAGAGGAATGAAGTGAATGGCATAAAATTATAAGTTCACTAATTATTGGAAATGAAGTACAGACTGTAATTGATGAGCAATGCATTTAAATAGTCAGAAAATAGGACATGCAACAATGAAATGTGATACCTAACATTTAAACATTACTGTAGAAATGTTCATCAATGTTTGATAAAGGGAAAAGGATAGATGAGAAACAGAAGGGAAATGTGGTGAGTAGCTGTTCGAAACAATTGCAATTGCTGCAGCATACACATCTTGAATAAACATTGAAGTTTGATAGATTTCTGAAAGTCAAATGGCAGGAAAATATAAGCGGATTAAAAATATGGACTTAGATGAAGGGAAAGGTGATTAATATTTAAATGTTTAAATAAACAATAAACAGATGTCAGCTGCATTAACCTAGGTTGATCTTAGACATATTATGACAGTGGCTAAATTGGAAATGAAGTACGGACTGTAACTGATGGCCAATGCATTTAAATAGTCAGAAAGTAGGAAATGCTTCTATGATAAGATAATATCTGACATTTTGAACATTGACTTTGATATGTTGATTAAGGTACGATAAAGGGAATATGGTAGATGAGAAACAGAAGGGACATGTGGTGACTAGCTGTTGGAAGAAATTGCAATTGTTGCACTGTACACAGCCTGAAGTATCTCTGAACTTTGATACATTTCTAAAAGTGAAATGAAATGAAAATGTCAATAATCTTTGAAGGTTTGATGAAAAATAAATTTCAGCTGCATTAACTATTAATATATTTTGACAGTGGCAGAAGCGCCCCCATTTAACCGAATGTCACCAAAGTTAGATGGTCTATTCATAGTCCAGTGCTACAGAAGTGAGTCAAATTTTGTGAGAATTCGATGAAGTATGAATGAGGTTTAGCAGACTTAATGAATTCGGTATGGAAATAGTGAGGCCAGCAGGTGGAGTTAGCGCTACATTTGATAATTGGTAGCATGCAGTCCCTGGTGTGGCAGTTTGACTACTGCCATTAGCAGAAGCAGCCATAGTACAACAATATAAGATATAATATATAACCATTTGCTGAAGTGCCTCAGCCCAAAAGAATTTGTTTTTTGTGTCAGATGGTCTAAGTAGACGGTAGAAATAGGCACCTGCATACCTAATATTTTAAGTCTAGATCATACAAGTTAAGCTTACTTTATAGTACCTCAGTGAACACATGCTGTCTTGTATATTTAAAAAAAACAACAGTGGCTTACTGCATTTGTAAAGTATTCTTCTAGACATAAGAAGCCCTGAAAGAATTTAATGCTATTAATGAAATACAGGACGAACTACACCTGCTGGCTAATGTATAAAAAAAATCCAAAAAACTGCAATATAAATAGAGCACCATCTCCACCTACTGGCCAATTTAATACAAAAAAGTGAAAAATCTGCAATATATACTGCCTGGCTTATAAATAAAATCTGATAATTTTCTATAACTCAAACAGCATAAAAATGAAAAGAGCTTAAAAATATGGACTGAGGTGAAGGGAAAGTTAATTACTTGAAACTATTATGAAGGATATTTCAGGTGAATTACCGAAGGTAGGTAATAGACATACTAGGACAGTGGCTGTACTGCTCCAGATTGACTAATCGCCACCAAACTTGGAAGATCTGTCTGTAGTCCAGACTTACAGAAGTGAATCAAATTTTGGAAGGATCGGATGAAGCATGCCTGAGATTTAGCTGTTTGAATGAAATGGGAATGGAAATGTTGTGGCCAGCAGGTGGAGTCAGCGCTCCATTTTAGAAAAGATATTAAATGCTTTCTGACCTTCTCATTTGTAAATGAAGTCTGATAATGTTGTATAAGGCAAATTGGTGAAAAATTAAAGGAAATTAAAAATATGGACTCAGCTGAAGGGAAAGGTAACATCTATTTGAAGATTTCATGAGGAATAAGGACATTTCAGCTGAAACTGCTAAGGTGGGTCTTACACATATATGGACAGTGGCTGTCACGCCCCCATTTGACCGATCGGCACCAAATTTGCAGGGTCTGTCTGAGGTGCAGTGCTACATTAGTGGGTCAAATTTGGTGATGATCAGATGAAGTATGCCTCTGATTTAGCTGTTTCATTGAAATGATCATGGAAATGCTGTAGGTTCAGTGTGGCTGGTGGCTATACTGTACAGGCAAGTGAAGTTATCTTTATAAATTATACATATGGGCAGTGTCCTGATTTTTCTACTACCAGATTGACCTACTTAGGCTGGACACTGCAGTAGTTACAGTAATATGTTATTAATTAAGTTTTTAAATATGACAAGGGAATGCAAATGACTATCATGGGACATTGCATATTTCTTGATTTGACATGACTCACAGAACTTGCAGGGCAAAAGATTTTAACCAGTAATATGTCACTGGATCAAAAATGAGATAAATGTAAGTTGAGCTGATTTTGCAGTTTATACAGTGATGTTATATTGCTGTAGCACCCCCGTTTGACTGATCGGCACCAAATTTGGAGGGCCCTTCTCCAGTAATATCCTACATTATATATTTAAGTTTGATGATGATTGGTTGAGGCAGGCCTGAGATATAGCTGTCTGATTTAAATGGGTGTGGCACCACTATGGTTTGAGTGTGGCTGGTGGCCATACCTCATGGAAAGTTTATGATTTTTTTGATAATTTTATATACGGACTGTCTCCTGATTTAAATGATAGCAGATTTGTGTAGGTTTGGTGAAAATCCTAGGAGGATAAGAAAAAGTACTGTTTTAAGACTTTTACAAAATAGACAAAAATGGCAAGAGATATGATGAAGTTCTTTATACCATTAAATTTGTCATGAGCTAGTGGATAGCTTAAGCAACAATTGTCAATTTTATAATTAACAGTCCAGGAGAAATAGGCAGAAATGTGCTGTAGCGCCCCCATATGGCAGACTGACATGTCCTTTACAGGGTGGGCTCAGGGTCAGAATACAAATGTATAAGCCAAATTTGGTTTGGATTGCTCATTGTTTAGCTGGTCAAATGGCTGCTTGATTTTGATTGGCTAATGGTGGCCAGGATTTTACAACTAATGACTGCCATTTTACTTCTCTGACCTCAGGCTTGTACATAGTACATATCTGCCAAATTTCAATTAGATTGGTTAAGGCAGTCAGGAAATATTGGCAGTTATTAGTTGTAGCGCCCCCTATTGACGAAATGTGGGCCGCATTGTATGTTGACCCCATAATAGAGCAGGGAGGTTGGATTGTAAGTTTGGTTCAGGTAGGCTAAGGTATGGAGAAGTTATAGCATTCAGACTGAAATAGGCCAAATTTAGGTGGGATTTGGGCATGGCTAGTGGCCATAAAATAGACAAATGTCAGACTTTCTTGAATCTATTTTGATCAGCTAAGTGGACTGATCGGTTTGACACCTCATTTGTCTGATTTGGTCCAATATTGTAGGACTTGAAGGCAGAAGTCAGTTTCACAAATTATGCAAATTAGCAAAAAATCTAAGTAGGCGGAGCTTCATAGTCCAAATAGCCAGTTGGTAGAGCAAAGCTGTCTGTATCAGCAGAAAAAATAATTTCAATTATAGGACTAATAGGACAGGAGCTATGGACTGAAACGCGTTGGGGGGCGCTAGAGCGCCCCCATCTGGCTGACAGGCCTGGGTCAGAGAATCTGAGTAGCGGGTAGGAATTGACATCATATTACCAAGTTTGGTTGGTCTAGCACTTACGGTTTAGGCTGTGCATTCAGTTTTAGGGCGCGAAAAATAATAATAATAATAAAGATAACTGCAAGCAGTGACAATCGGGTCCAAAGCTAATGGAAAGAAGCAATGAAGAGGAATGAAGTGAATGGCATAAAATTAGAAGTTCACTAATTATTGGAAATGAAGTACAGACTGTAATTGATGAGCAATGCATTTAAATTGGCAGAAAATAGGAAATGCTTCTATGAGATGATACCTAACATTTTAAAATTACCGTAGATATGTTTATTAAGGTACGATGAAGGGAACAGGGTAGATGAGAAACCGAAGGGAAATGTGGTGACTAGCTGTTTGAGAAATATTGCAATTGCTGCAGTGTACAGAGGATGAAGTAACATTGAAGTTTGATAGATTTCTAAAACTTAAATGGCAGAAATATATAAGCAGATTAAAAATATGGACTTAGATGAAGGGAAAGGTGATTAATATTTAAATGTCTAAATTAACAATAGGGAGATGTCAGCTGCATTAACCAAGGTTGGTCTTAAATATATTATGACAGTGGCTAAATTGGAAATGAAGTACAGACTGTAACTGATAGCCAATGCATTTAAATAGTCAGAAAATAGGAAATGCTACTATGAACATGCAGCTATCTGGTTTTACTCTCTTTTCCAGTGCCTTATCTTCATATCAGTGACACTATACTCACCACATCAAGTTTCCCTGTGCCCATTTTTTCGACAACCAAAGCGTTCTTTAAAGAACTCAGAGACTGCACGCAGACAGTATGAACTTCAAACAGATACCTGAAGTGAAATGCACCAGAAATCATCTCCACACACTATAGTCTGACAGCAAAGGTACTTTGAGTAAAATGTGCTGTTGTTTGTGGATATTTATTGCTGTGATGTCTCAATTTTTTTTGTAGTATTTATTGAGTTATTTTCAGTTTTACTCTGCAATAACAAAACATTAATGATGTGTTGTAACAGTTCTGTACTATATCATATGTTACGTAATTTACAGTCATGATGCCATGGTTAAATTGATGTCAAAATAACGGTCCAGCTTTGTTTGTGATGCCTGTGTTGACTTACTGTACACTAAATTGTATATTCAAAAGAATATTGCCATGTTGGCAGTTTTGTAGTATATATATATTAGTGCTACTATAACACTTTGTGGTCTTTATACACTGTTTATTTAAGAATGCTATACACATCACATGCGAAATATTATGTCAATTGTGCTGGCTCAACTATTGTGGTCTCAATGTACTTTTTCAGCCTCCTCAAACAATGACACAAACCTAAATGTTTGGCTAAGACAGATGTATTTAATTGCAATTTTACAATGTGTATAATGTGTTTTCCATTATGTCTCTAATTAGTAATAATAAATATTATAATCATTAATACAGTCATCATTCTTAAGCATGTTACATACACATGTAAATGTCAGAATAAATTTCAATTACGGTAGGTGAAACAGGCAGTAAAGGAAATATACATATAAAAAGTATTACAATGTCCTGAGCAACATTTAAGGAAAAACATACTACACTATAATGACATTATATAGTAAATGGCCATAATGTATAATATTAGCCTGCTGTATGCATGCAGTCCCTGGTGTGGCAGTTTGACTACTGCCATTAGCAGAAGCAGCCTTAGTACACCAATATATGATAAAATATAGAACCCTTTGGTGAAGTGCCTCAGCCCAAGACAATGTATGGTTTGTGTCAGATGGTCTAAGTAGTCGGTAGAAATAGGCACCTGCATACCTAATATTTTAAGTTTTGATGATACAAGTTAAGCTTACTTTATACTACCTCAGTGAACACATGCCGTCTTGTATATTGAAAACAACAGTGGCTTACTCCATTTGTAAGGTATTCTTCTAGACATAAGAAGCCCTAAAATAATTTAATGGCATTGATGAAATAGAGGACGAACTGCACCTGCTGGCGAATCTATAAAAAAAAATCCAAAAAAGTGCAATATAAATAGAGCACCATCTCCACCTACTGGCCAATTTAATACAAAAAAGAGAAAAATCTGCAATATATAATGCCTGGCTTATAAATAAAATCTGACAATTTTCTATAAGTCAAATAGCAGAAAAATGAAAGGAGCTTAAAAATATGGACTGAGGTGAAGGGAAAGTTAATTCCTTGAAAGTATTATGAAGGATATTTCAGCTGAATTAGCCAAGGTAGGTATTAGACATACTAGGACAGTGGCTGTACCGCTCCAGATTGACTGATCACCACCAAACTTGGAAGATCTGTCTGTAGTCCAGTCATACAGAAGTGCGTCAAATTTTGTAAGAATCGGATGAAGCATGCCTGAGATTTAGCTGTTTGAATGAAATGGGAATGGAAATGTTGTGGCCAGCAGGTGGAGTCAGCGCTCCATTTTAGAAATGATATTAAATGCTTTCTGACCTTCTCATTTGTAAATGAAGTCTGATAATGTTGTATAAAGCAAATTGGTGAAAAATGAAAGGAACTTAAAAATATGGACTAAGGTGTAGGGAAAGGTAAAAATTCTTTGAAGGATTTATGAGAAAGAAGGACATTTCAGCTGAATTTGCTAAGGTGGGTCTTAGACTTATATGAACAGTAGCTGTAGTGCCCCCATTTGACCGATCGGCACCAAATTTGCAGGGTCTGTCTGAGGTGCAGTGCTACATTAGTGGGTCAAATTTGGTGATGATCAGATGAAGTATGCCTCTGATTTAGCTGTTTGATTGAAATGATCATGGAAATGCTGTAGGTTCAGTGTGGCTGGTGGCTATACTGTACAGGCAAGTGAAGTTATCTTTATAAATTATACATATGGGCAGTGTCCTGATTTTTATACTACCAGATTGACCTACTTAGGCTGGACATTGCAGTAGTTACAGTAATATGTTATTAATTAAGTTTTTAAATATGACAAGGAAATGCAAATGACTATCATGGGACATTGCATATTTCTTGATTTGACATGACTCACAGAACTTGCAGGGCAAAAGATTTTAACCAGTAATATGTCACTGGATCAAAAATGAGATAAATGTAAGTTGAGCTGATTTTGCAGTTTATACAGTGATGTTATATTGCTGTAGCACCCCCGTTTGACTGATCGGCACCAAATTTGGAGGGCCCTTCTCCAGTAATATCCTACATTATATATTTAAGTTTGATGATGATTGGTTGAGGCAGGCCTGAGATATAGCTGTCTGATTGAAATGGGTGTTGCACCACTATGGTTTGGGTGTGGCTGGTGGCCATACCTCATGGAAAGTTTATGATTTTTTTAATAATTTTATATAGGGACTGTCTCCTGATTTAAATGATACCATATTTGTGTAGGTTTGGTGAAAATCCTAGGAGGATAAGAAAAAGTACTGTTTTAAGACTTTTATAAAATAGGCAAAATGGCAAGAGATATGATGAAGTTCTTTATAACATTAAATTTGTCATGAGCTAGTGGATAGCTTAAGCAACAATTGTCAATTTTATAATTAACAGTTCAGGAGAAATAGGCAGAAATGCGCTGTAGCGCCCCCATATGGCAGACTGACATGTCCTTTACAGGGTGGGCTCAGGGTCAGAGGACAAATGTAGAACCAAAATTTGGTTTGGATTGCTCATTGTTTAGCCAGTCAAATGGCTGCTTCATTTTGATTGGCTAATGGTGGCCAGTATTTTACAACTAATGACTGCCATGATACTTGCCTGACCTCAGGCTTGGACGTAGTACATATCTTCCAAATTTCAATTAGATTGGTCAAGGCAGTCAGGAGATATTGCCAGTTTTTAGTTGTAGCGCCCCCTATTGACGAAATGTGGGCCGCATTGTATGGTGACCCCATAATAGAGCAGGGAGGTTGGATTGTAAGTTTGGTTCAGGTAGGCTAAGGTATGGAGAAGTTATAGCATTCAGACTGAAATAGGCCAAATTTAGGTGGGATTTGGGCATGGCTAGTGG
Organism: Paramormyrops kingsleyae; assembly: GCF_048594095.1. Taxonomy (NCBI): domain Eukaryota; kingdom Metazoa; phylum Chordata; class Actinopteri; order Osteoglossiformes; family Mormyridae; genus Paramormyrops; species Paramormyrops kingsleyae. Next base: position 50,723 of record NW_027325978.1, read on the forward strand.
CCATAAAATAGACAAATGTCAGACTTTCTTTAATATATTTTGATCAGCTCAGTGGACTGATCGGTTTGACACCTCATTTGTCTGATTTGGTTCAATATTGTAGGACTTGAAGGCAGAAGTCAGTTTCACAAATTATGCAAATTAGCAAAAAATCTAAGTAGGCGGAGCTTCATAGTCCAAATAGCCAGTTGGTAGAGCAAAGCTGTCTGTATCAGCAGAAAAAATAATTTCAATTATAGGACTAATAGGACAGGAGATATGGACTGAAACGCGTTGGGGGGCGCTAGAGCGCCCCCATCTGGCTGACAGGCCTGGGTCGGAGAATCTGAGTAGCGGGTAGGAATTGACATCATATAACCAAATTTGGTTGGTCTAGCACTTACGGTTTAGGCTGTGCATTCAGTTTTAGGGCGCGAAAAATAATAATAATAATAATAATAATAATAATAATAATAAAAGAGAAAAATCCTAAGAAAAACAATAATGGTCCATAAGGACTTCGTCCTTTGGACCCTTAATAATAAAAGAGAAAAATCCTAAGAAAAACAATAAGGTTCCATAGCACTTCGTGCTTTGGACCCTTAAATATAAGATACAATATATAACCATTTGCTGAAGTGCCTCAGCCCAAAAGAATTTGTTTTTTGTGTCAGATGGTCTAAGTAGACGGTAGAAATAGGCACCTGCTTAACTAATATTTTAAGTCTAGATCATACAAGTTAAGCTTACTTTACAGTACCTCAGTGAACACATGCCATCTTGTATATTAAAAAAAACAACAGTGGCTTACTACATTTGTAAAGTATTCTTCTAGACATGAAAAGCCCTGAAAGAATTTAATGCCATTAATGAAATACAGGACGAACTGCACCTGCTGGCTAATGTATAAAAAAAAATCCAAAAAACTGCAATATAAATAGAGCACCATCTCCACCTACTGGCCAATTTAATACAAAAAAGCAAAAAATCTGCAATATATACTGCCTGGCTTATAAATAAAATCTGATAATTTTCTATAAATCAAATAGCAGAAAATTGAAAGGAGCTTAATAATATGGACTGAGGTGAAGGGAAAGTTAATTCCTTTAAAGTATTATGAAGGATATTTCAGCTGAATTAGCCAAGGTAGGTATTAGACATACTAGGAAAGTGGCTGTACCGCTCCAGATTGACTGATCGCCACCAAACTTGGAAGATTTGTCTGTAGTCCAGTCATACAGAAGTGAATCAAATTTTGCAAGGATCAGATGAAGCATGCCTGAGATTTAGCTGTTTGAATGAAATGGGAATGGAAATGGTGTGGCCAGAAGGTGTAGTCAGCGCTCCATTTTAGAAATGATATTAAATGCTTTCTGACTTTCTCATTTGTAAATGAAGTCTGATAATGTTGTATAAGGCAAATTGGTGAAAAATGAAAGGAAATTAAAAATATGGACTAAGGTGAAGGGAAAGGTAACAATTCTTTGAAGGTTTCATGAGGAATAAGGACATTTCAGCTGAATCTGTTAAGGTGGCTCTTAGACATAATACAACATTGGCTGTAGTGCCCCCATTTGCCCGATCACCACCAAACATAGATGGTCTGTCTGTAGTCCACTCCTGCAGGAGACAGTCAAATTTTGTGAAGATTGGGAGAAGCATGCCTGAGATTTAGCTGTTTGAATGAAATGGAAATGGAAATGGTGTGGCCAGCAGGTGGAGTCAACGCTCCATTTTAGAAATGCTATTTAATACTTTTAGGCCTTCTCATGTTTAAATGAATTCTGATAATGTTCTATGAGGCAAATGGGTGAAAAATGAACAGAAATTAAAATTTGGACCTAGTTGAAGGGAAAGCAAACAATTCTTTGAATGTTTGAAGAGAAATAAGGACATTCCAACTGAATTTGCTAAGGTGGGTCTTAGAAATATATAGACAGTGGCTGTAGCTCCCCCATTTGACCGATCGGCACCAAAGTTGGAGGGTCTGTCTGGGGTCTATGGTTACATTAGCTGGTCAAATTTTATGAGGATTGGATGAAGAATGCCTCAGATTTAGCTGTTTGATTGAAATGAGCATGGAAATGGTGCAGGTTTGGTGTAGTTGGTGGCCATAGCATACAGGTAGGTCAAGTTATTTTTATAAATTATCCATAAGGGCCGTGTCATGATTGATCTACTACCAGAATGACCTTCTTGGGCTGGACATTGTAGTAGTTATAGCAATATGTTATTTATTAAGTTTTTAAATGTCACAAGGGAATGCAAATGACAATCATTAGGCATTGCATATTTCTTGATTTGGCATAACTAAGAGAACTTGCAATACAAAAGATTTCAACCAGTCATATGTCACTGGAACAGAAATGAGATAAATGTAAGTTGTACTGATTTTGCAGGTTTATAAAGACATGTTATATTGCTGTAGCGCCCCTGTTTGACTGATCGGCACCAAATTTGGAGGGCCCTTCTCCAGTAATATCCTACATTACATATTTAAGTTTGGTGATGATTGGTTGAGGCACGCCTGAGATATAGCTGTCTGATTGAAATGGGTGTGGCACCACTATGGTTTGGGTGTGGCTGGTGGCCGTACCTAATGGAAAGTATATGATTTTTTTAATAATTTTATATAGGGACTGTCTCCTGATTTAAATGATACCAGATTTGTGTAGGTTTGGTGAAAATCCTAGGAGGATAAGAAAAAACCCTGTTTTCAGACTATTACAAAATAAGCAAAAACGGCAAGAGATATGATGAAGTTCTTTATACAATTAAATTTTCCATGAGCGAGTGGATAGGATGAGCAACAATTCTAAATTATATCTTTATCAGTTCAAGAGAAATAGACAGAAATGCAAAACTTGTTGCTGTAGCGCCCCCATCTGGCTGATTGCGGTGTCCTTAACATGGTATGCTAAGGGTAGGGAATCAAATGTGACAGCCTGTTTTGGTTGAGATTCGGTATTGTTTAGCCTGTCAAATGGCTGCTTCATTTTGATTGGCTGATGATGACCATGATTTTATGATCAATGACTGCTATGATATATGTCTGATCTCAGAATTGGTTGTAGTACATATCTGCCAAATTTCAATTAGATTGGTCAATGCAGTCAGGAGATATTGGCAGTTTTTAGTTGTAGCGCCCCCTATTGATGAAATGGGGCCAGCTTTATAACTAGTCCCCAGAATGGCGCTGGGAGGAAGGATTTGAAATTTGGTTAAGATTGGTTAAAGCAGAGCCAAGTTATAGCAATCAGACTGAAACTGGCCAAATTTATGCAAAGTTTGGGCGTGGCTGAAGACCGTATGATACAGAAATTTCATGATTATTTTTGTAAGTCTTGATCAGCTCAGAGAACTGATCGGTTTGACACCTCATTTGTCTGATTTGGTCCAATAGTGTAGGACTTGAAGGCAGAAGTCAGATTCACAAATTATGCAAATTAGCAAAAAATCTAAGTAGGCGGAGCTTCATAGTCCAAATGGCAAGTTGGTAGAGCAAAGCTGTCTGTATCAGCAGAAAAAATAATTTCAATTGTAGGACTAATAGGACAGGAGATATGGACTGAAACGCATTGGGGGGCGCTAGAGCACCCCCATCTGGCTGACAGGGCTGGGTCAGAGAATCTGAGTAGCGGGTAGGAATTGACATCATCTTACCAAGTTTGGTTGGTCTAGCTCTTACGGTTTAGGCTGTACATTCAGTTTTACGGCAGGAAAAAAATAATAATAAAGATAACTGCAAGCAGTGACAATCGGGTCCAAAGCTAATGGAAAGAAGCAATGAAGAGGAATGAAGTGAATGGTATGAGATTAGAAGTTCACTAATTATTGCAAATGAAGTACAGACTGTAATTGATGAGCAATGAATTTAAATTGGCAGAAAATAGGAAATGCTTCTATGAGATGATACCTAACATTTGAACATTACCGTGGAAATGTTTATCAAGGTACGATGAAGGGAAAAGGGTAGATGAGAAACCAAAGGGAAATGTGGTGACTAGCTGTTTGAGAAATATTGCAATTGCTGCAGTGTACACAGGATGAAGTAACATTGAAGTTTGATAGATTTCTAAAAGTCAAATGGCAGTAACATATAAGCAGATTAAAAATATGGACTTAGATGAAGGGAAAGGTGATTAATATTTAAATGTCTAAATAAACAATAAGGAGATGTCAGCTGCATTAACCAAGGTTGGTCTTAAACATATTAGGACAGTGGCTAAATTGTAAATGAAGTACATAGTGTAACTGATGGCCAATGCATTGAAATAGTCAGAAAGTAAGAAAATGGTAGATAAGAAATAACAGACATGTGGTGACTAGCTGTTGGAAAAAATTGAAATTGCTGCAGTGTACATCACTGAAGTTTGATACATTTCTAAAAGTCAAATGGCAGGATAATGAAACCAATTTATTAATATTGACTGAGGTGAAGGGAATGGTGATTAATTTTTAAATATTTGATGAGAAATAAGCTAATTTCAGTTGCATTAACCAAGGTTGGTCTTAGAAATATTATGACAGTGGCTAAATTTTAAATGAAGTACAGACTGTAACTGATGGCCAATGCATTTAAATAGTCAGAAAGTAGGAAATGCTACTATAAGATGATACCTGACATTTGAACATTACCGTAGAAATGTTGATTAAGGTACAATAAATGGAAATCGGTAGATGAGAAACAGAAGGGAAATGTGGTGACTAGCTGTTCAAAGAAATTGCAATTGCTGCAATGTACAGAGCATGAAGTATCACTGAAGTTTGATACATTTCTAAAAGTCTAATGGCAGGAAAATTAAAGCAATTTAAAAATATTAACTGAGATCAAGGTAATGGTGATTAATCTAAATATTTGATGAGAAATAAGGTAATATCAGCTGCATTAGCCTAAGTTGGTCTTAGACATATTTAGAGAGTAGCTGTAGCGCCCCCCTTTGACCAATCAGCACATAAGGTGGAGGGTCTGTCTGTCGGCCAGAGATAAATCAGTCGGTCAATTTTTGAGAGGATTGGATGAAGCATGCCAGCGATATAACTGTTTGATTGAAATGGGCATGGAAATGGTTTGGCCAGCAGGTGGAGTCAGCGCTCCATTTTAGAAATACTATTTAATACTTTTAGGCCTTCTCATGTGTAAATCAAGTCTGATAATGTTATATGAGGCAAATAGGTGAAAAATGAAAGGAAATGAAAAATATGGACTAAGGTGAAGGGAAAGGTAACAATTCTTTGAAGGTTTTATGAGAAAGAAGGACATTTCAGCTGAATTTGCTAAGGTAGGTCGTAGGCATATATGGACAGTAACTGTAGCGCCCCCATTTGACCGATCAGCACCAAATTTGGTGGGTCTGTCTGAGGTGCAGTGCTACATTAGTTGGTCAAATTTGGTGATGATCAGATGAAGTATGCCTCAGATTAAGCTGTTTGATTGAAATGAGCATGGAAATGTTGTAGGTTCAGTGTGGCTGGTGGCCATACTGTACATGCAGGTGAAGTTATCCTTATAAATTAGACATAAGGGCAGTGTCCTGATTGATCTACTACCAGAATGACCTAATTGGGCTGGACATTGCAGCAGTTATAGCAATATGTAATTTATTAAGTTTTTAAATATCACAAGGGAATGGAAATGACTATCATTAGGCATTGCATATATCTTGATTTGTAATGACACACAGAACTTGCAGGACAAATGATTTTTATAATTAATATGTGACTGGAACAGAAATAAGAACAATGTAAGTTGAACTGATTTTCCAGGTTTATACAGACATGTTATATTGCTGTAGCGCCCCCGTTTGACCGATCGGCACATAATTTGGAGGGCCCTTCCCCAGTAATGTCCTAGATTTTATGTTTAAGTTTGGTGATGATTGGTTGAGGCACGCCTAAGATATAGCTGTCTGATTGAAATGGGTGTGGCACCAGTATGGTTCGGGTGTGGCTGGTGGCCGTACCTCATGGAAAGTTTATGATTTTTTTAATAATTTTATATATGGACTGTCTCCTGATTTAAATGATACCAGATTTGTGTAGGTTTGGTGAAAATCCTAGGAGGCTAACGAAATGTCTTGTTTTCAGACCAATATGAATTATGCAAAAATGCTAAGGTGCAGAAGCAAGTTATACATGTTGTTTGATTTGGCATGTCGTACTGAATTGAACTGGCAGTAAATGTTGATTGTAGGCTTCACCATTCTCGAGAAATAGGCAGAAACGCAAAAGTTGTCACTGTAGCGCCCCCATCTGGCCAAGTGAGGTGTCCTTTACAGGGTAGGCAGAGGGTGAGAGCACAAATGTATCACCCAAATTTGATTTAGATTGGTCATTGATAAGCCTGTCAAATGGCTGCTTGATTTTGATTGGACGATGGCGGCCACTCTTTAAGGACGAATTACTGCCATTGTATGTGACTGACCACAGGCTGCGTCCTAGTACATATCTGCCAAATTTCAGTTAGATTGGCCAAGGCAGTCAGGAGATACTGCCAGTTTTTAGTTGTAGCGCCCCCTATTGACGAAATGCGGCCCGCCTTGGACCGTGTCCCCAGGATGGTGTTGCGAGGTAGGATTTCAAATTTGGTCAAGGTAGGCCAAGGAATTGCCAAGTTATAGCCGTCAGACCAAAATGGGCGAAATTTGGCCATTGTTTGGGCGTGGCTAATGGCCGTAGGATATAAAAATGTCTGAATTTTGTTGATGATTCTTGATCAGATCATAGTTCTGATTCGTTTGACACCTCATTTGTTTGATTTGGTAGAACAACCTAGGACTTGAAGGGAATAGTAGGATTTGCAAATTATGCAAATTAGCAAAAAATCAAAGTAGGCGGAGCTTCGTAGTCCAAATGGCAAGTTGGTAGGGCATGGCTGTCTGTATCAGCAGAAAAAAAAAATTCAATTGTAGGACTAATAGGACAGGAGATATGGACTGAAACGCGTTGGGGGGCGCTAGAGCGCCCCCATCTGGCTGACGGGCCTGGGTCGGAGAATCTGAGTAGCGGGTAGGAATTGACATCATATTACCAAGTTTGGTTGGTCTAGCTCTTACGGTTTAGGCTGTACATTCAGTTTTACGGCAGGAAAAAAATAATAATAACTAGAAACTGCAAGCAGTTACGAAAGGGTCCAAAGCGTAGGACGATCGGACTGGTAGGACAGTAGAGGAATAACGGCAGAGAACCGGCGGCCAGGGTAGTAGAAAGTCAGACAAAATTATACTGCCATAACAGGATGAAGATTTAGCGTAGCTCTAATGCGACAGGAGATGTAGGGCAAACCGTAGAGGAGGGTACTAACAAGTCAGACAGAACAACAGGTCAGCAGATGTCAGACAGAACAGAACTTGTTTTGGTCAGATGGTTTTAGTAGAAGGTAGAAATCATGATGCAGATTGTTTAGTATCGGTCTAACAGGTCAGGAAATGTAGGACATAATGTAGAACCCTGTGGTGTAGTGCCTGAACCTGATTTAATGCATTGTTTTGGTCAGATGGTCTGAGTAGTAAGTAGAAATCATGATATAGATTAGTTAATATCGGCCTAACAGGTCAGCAAATGTAGGACAGAATGTAGAACCCTGTGGTGGAGTGCCTTAGCCTGACTTAATGCATGGTTTGGGTCAGATGGCCTGACTAGTTGGTAGATTTAGGCACCTTCATACCTGGTCTGGTAAGTCTAGATATTACACAGTTGCTTATTTATACTGCCTGTGTAAACATAGGCTGTGTTGCATATTCTTAACAAAGTGCTGAGTTGCGGCAGTGTGACATGTAACAGCAGTAATATCATGCTGTATCATATTGTAGGTTGTACATTTAGACAGGAGAAAGGCTAAAAGTATTGAAGGCATTATTGAAATGGAGCGCTGACTCCACCTGCTGGCCAATTTATTATAAAATTGTAATTGCTGCAGTGTACACAGCCTGAAGAAAGATTAAAGTTTGATAGATTTGTAAAAGTCAAATGGCAGGAAAATATAAGCAGATTAAAAATATGGACTTAGATGAAGGGAAAGGTGATTAATATTTTAATTTTTAAATAAACAATAAGCAGATTTCAGCTGCATTAACCAAGGTTGGTCTTAGACATATTAGAACAGCGGCTGTAGCACCCCAATTTGACCGATTGCCACCAAACTTGGAAGGTCTGTCTGTAGTCCAGTGACACAGAAGCGAGTCAAATTTTGTAATGATATGATGAAGCATGCCAGAGATATAGCTGTTTGATTGAAATGTGTATGGAAATGGTGTGGCCAGCAGGTGGAATCAGCGCTCCATTTTAGAAATTCCATTTAATACTTTCAGGTCTTCTTATGTGTAAATTAAGTCTGATAATGTTCTATGAGGCAAATCGGTGAAAAATGAAAGTAAATAAAAAATATGGACTCAGGTGAAGGGATAGGTAACAATTTTTTCAAGGTTTTATGAGAAATAAGGACATTTCAGCTGAATTTGCTGAGGTGGGTCTTAGACATATATGGACAGTGGCTGTAGCGCCCCCATTTGACCGATTGGCACCAAAATTGGAGGGTCTGTCTGATGTCCCTTACTACATTAGGCTGTCAAATTTGATGAGGATTGGCTGAAGCACGGCTGAGATTTAGATGGTTGATTGAAATGAGCATGGATATGGTGCAGGTTTGGTGTAGCTGGTGGCCATAGCATACAGGTAGGTCAAGATATTTTTATGAATTATCCATAAGGGCAATGTCCTGATTGATGTACTACCAGAATGACCTACTTCGGCTGGACATTGTAGAAGTTACAGTAATATGTTATTTAAGCTTTTAAACATCACAAGGCAATGAAAATGACTATCATTGGGCATTGCATATGTCTTGATATGGCATGAGTCACAGAACTGGCAGTACAAAATATTTTAACCAGTAATATGTCACAATAACAGAAATGAGATAAATGTAAGTTGAACTGCTTTTCAAGGTTTATACAGACATGTTATATTGTTGTAGCGCCCCCGTTTGACCGATCGGCACCAAATTTGGAGGGCCCTTCTGGACTACTATTCTACAGGATATGTTAAAGTTTGGTGATGATTGGCTGAGGCAGGCCTGAGATATAGCTGTCGGATTGAATTGGGCATGGCACCTGTATGGTTTGTGTGTGGCTGGTGACTATACCTCATGCAAAGTTTATGATTTTTTTATGAATTATTTATTATGACTGTCTCCTGATTTAAATGATACCAGATTTGTGTAGGTTTGGTGAAAATCCTAGGAGGTTAACGAAATGTCTTGTTTTCAGACCAATATGAATTATGCAAAAACGCAAAGATGCAGAAGCAAGTTCTACATGTTGTTTGATTTGGCATGTCGTACTGAATTGACCTGGCAATAAATGTCGATTGTAGACTTCACCCTTCTCGAGAAATAGGCAGAAATGCAAAAGTTGTCACTGTAGCGCCCCCATCTGGCCGAGTGAGGTGTCCTTTGCATGGTGGGCTGCGGGTCAGAGGACAAATATACCACAAAAATTTGGTATAGATTGGTCATTTATAAGCCTGTCAAATGCCTGCTTGATTTTGATTGGCCGATGGCGGCCACTATTTAAGGAATGATGACTGTCATTGTATGTGACTGACCACAGGCTGGGTGCTAGTACATATCTGCCAAATTTCAGTTAGATTGGCAAAGGCAGTCAGGAGATATTGCCAGTTTTTAGTTGTAGCGCCCCCTATTGACGAAATGCGGCCCGCTTCGGACCGAGTCCCCAGAATGGTGTAGGGAGGTAGCATTTCAAATTTGGTCAAGGTAGGCCATGGCACGACCAAGTTATAGCCATCAGACCAAAATTGGCCAAATTTGGACATTGTTTGGGCGTGGCTAATGGCCATAGGATATAAAAATGTCTGGATTTTGTTGATGATTCTTGATCAGCTGAAAATTCTGATTCGTCTGACACCTCATTTGTCTGATTTGGTAGGACAAGCCAGGACTTTAAGAAAAAAGTATGATTTGCAGATTATGCATATTAGCAAAAAATCTAAGTAGGCGGAGCTTCATGGTCCCATTGACTTTTTGGTAGGGCATGGCTGTCTGTATCAGGAGAAAAAAGAATTTTGAAGGTAGGACAAACAGGACAGGAGATATCGTCCAAAACGTGTTATGGGGCGCTACGGCGCCCCCCTCTGGCTGATTCGGACGGGTCAAAAAACCTGAGTAGTGGGTAGGAATTCCAATCATCGTACCAAATTTGGTAGGCCTAGGACTTACGGTTTAGGCTGGGCATTCAGTTTTAGGGCAGAAAAATAATAATAACTAGAAACTGCAAGCAGTTACTAAAGGGTCCAAAGCGTAGGACAATCGGACTGGTAGGACAGTAGAGGAATAAGGGCAGAGATCTGGCGGCCAGGGTAGTAGAAAGTCAGACAGAATTAGTCAGCCATAACATGATGGAAATTTTGGCATAGGTCTAATGCGATATGACTATATATGTTCCTGGATTTGGTACGACATAGTAAATTTGACTGCCAATAAAATTTAAGTGTAGGACAAGTAGGACAGGAGATATCGACCAAAACGTGTTGTGGGGCGCAACGGTGCCCCCCTCTGACTGACTGGGATGGGTCAGAGAGGCTCAGTAGTGGATAGCAATAGGAATCTTACTGCCAAATTTGGACGGCCTAGGACTTACGGTTTAGGCTGGGCATTCAGTTTTAGGGAAGAAAAATAATTATAATCGAACCCTCCGGAGGAGTGCCTAAGCCCATCTGAATGGCTCGGTTAATAACAAAAATAGAAGCTTCATTGACCATCATGGGGAAAATGCCTATATGTCTCCCCAGCTTGCTTTACAGAGAGCATGCTGTGCACATCGGGTTGCCTAGCTCAAGTACCAACCGAAGCTGGGTTCGAACCGGTGACCCTCTGATTACAAGCACACAGGTTTAGCCCACTGAGCCACCCGCTTCTGATGGTAAGATGGGTGAGATCAGTAGACACTTTCATAACTGATCTGGTAACTCAGTATAGCTAAATTGGCCTAGGTTGGTCTTAGTAAGATATAAACAGTGGCCGTAGCGCTCCCGTTTGACTGATCGACACAAAATTTGGAGGGTCGCTCGGTGGTATAGCACTACATTAGTGAGAGAAATTTGGTAATGATTGGCTGAAGCATGCCTGAGATATAGCTGTCGGATTGAATTGGGCATGGCACCTGTATGGTTTGTGTGTGGCTGGTGACTATACCTCATGCAAAGTTTATGATTTTTTTATGAATTATTTATTATGACTGTCTCCTGATTTAAATGATACCAGATTTGTGTAGGTTTGGTGAAAATCCTAGGAGGGTAACGAAATGTCTTGTTTTCAGACCAATATGAATTATGCAAAAACGCAAAGATGCAGAAGCAAGTTCTACATGTTGTTTGACTTGGCATGTCGTACTGAATTGACCTGGCAATAAATGTCGATTGTAGACTTCACCCTTTTCGAGAAATAGGCAGAAATGCAAAAGTTGTCACTGTAGCGCCCGCATCTGGCCGAGTGAGGTGTCCTTTGCATGGTGGGCTGCGGGTCAGAGGACAAATATACCACAAAAATTTGGTATAGATTGGTCATTTATAAGCCTGTCAAATGCCTGCTTGATTTTGATTGGCCGATGGCGGCCACTATTTAAGGAATGATGACTGTCATTGTATGTGACTGACCACAGGCTGGGTGCTAGTACATATCTGCCAAATTTCAGTTAGATTGGCAAAGGCAGTCAGGAGATATTGCCAGTTTTTAGTTGTAGCGCCCCCTATTGACGAAATGCGGCCCGCTTCGGACCGTGTCCCCAGAATGGTGTAGGGAGGAAGCATTTCAAATTTGGTCAAGGTAGGCCAAGGCACGGCCAAGTTATAGCCATCAGACCAAAATTGGCCAAATTTGGACATTGTTTTGGTGTGGCTAATGGCCATAGGATATAAAAATGTCTGGATTTTGTTGATGATTCTTGATCAGCTGAAAATTCTGATTCGTCTGACACCTCATTTGTCTGATTTGGTAGGACAAGCCAGGACTTTAAGAAAAAAGTATGATTTGCAGATTATGCAAATTAGCAAAAAATCTAAGTAGGCGGAGCTTCATGGTCCCATTGACTTTTTGGTAGGGCATGGCTGTCTGTATCAGGAGAAAAAAGAATTTTGAAGGTAGGACAAACAGGACAGGCGATATCGTCCAAAACGTGTTATGGGGCGCTACGGCGCCCCCCTCTGGCTGATTCGGACGGGTCAGAAAACCTGAGTAGTGGGTAGGAATTCCAATCATCGTACCAAATTTGGTAGGCCTAGGACTTACGGTTTAGGCTGGGCATTCAGTTTTAGGGCAGAAAAATAATAATAATAATAATCCTAAGAAAAACAATAAGGTTCCATAGCATTTCATGCTTTGGACCCTTAACTAGAAACTGCAAGCAGTTACGAAAGGGTCCAAAGCGTAGGACGATCGGACTGGTAGGACAGTAGAGGAATAACGGCAGAGAACCGGCGGCCAGGGTAGTAGAAAGTCAGACAAAATTAGACTGCCATAACAGGATGAAGATTTAGCGTAGCTCTAATGTGACAGGAGATGTAGGGCAAACTGTAGAGGAGGGTACTAACAAGTCAGACAGAACAACAGGTCAGCAGATGTCAGACAGAACAGAACTTGTTTTGGTCAGATGGTTTTAGTAGAAGGTAGAAATCAGGATGCAGATTGTTTAGTATCGGTCTAACAGGTCAGGAAATGTAGGACATAATGTAGAACCCTGTGGTGTAGTGCCTGAACCTGATTTAATGCATTGTTTTGTTCAGATGGTCTGAGTAGTAAGTAGAAATCATGATATAGATTAGTTAATATCGGCCTAACAGGTCAGCAAATGTAGGACAGAATGTAGAACCCTGTGGTGGAGTGCCTTAGCCTGACTGAATGCATGGTTTGGGTCAGATGGCCTGACTAGTTGGTAGATTTATGCACCTTCATACCTGGTCTGGTAAGTCTAGATATTACACAGTTGCTTATTTATACTGCCTGTGTAAACATAGGCTGTGTTGCATATTCTTAACAAAGTGCTGAGTTGCATAGTGTGACATGTACCAGCAGGAATATCATGCTGTATCATATTCTAGGTTATACATTTAGACAGGAGAAAGGCTAAAAGTATTGAAGGCATTATTGAAATGGAGCGCTGACTCCACCTGCTGCCCAATTTATTATAAAATTGTAATTGCTGCAGTGTACACAGCCTGAAGAAAGATTGAAGTTTGAAAGATTTGTAAAAGTCAAATGGCAGGAAAATATAAGCAGATTAAATATATGGACTTAGATGAAGGGAAAGGTGATTAATATTTTAATTTTTAAATAAACAATAAGCAGATTTCAGCTGCATTAACCAAGGGTGGTCTTAGACATATTATGACAGTGGCTGTAGTGCCCCCGTTTGACCGATTGCCACCAAACTTGGAAGGTCTTTCTGAAGTCTAGTAACACAGATGTGCGTCAAATTTTGTGAGGATTGGATGAAGCATGCCAGAGATATAGCTATTTGAATGAAATGGGCATGGAAATAGTGTGGCCAGCAGGTGGAGTCAGCGCTACATTTTAGAAATTGTATTGAATACTTTCAGGCCTTATTATGTGTAAATTAAGTCTGATAATGATGTATGAGTTAAATCGGTGAAAAATGAAAGTTAATAAAAAAATATGGACTGAGGTGAAGGGAAAGGTACCAATTATTTCAAGGTTTTATGAGAAATAAGGACATTTCAGCTCAATTTGCTAAGGTGGGTCTTAGACATATATGGACAGTGGCTGTAGCGCCCCCGTTTGACCGATTGGCACCAAAATTTGAGGGTCTGTCTGAGGTCCCTTACTACATTAGGCCGTCAAATTTGATGAGGATTGGCTGAAGCACGGCTGAGATTTAGATGGTTGATTGAAATCAGCATGGATATGGTGCAGGTTTGTTGTAGCTGGTGGCCATAGCATACACGTCAAAATATTTTTATGAATTATCCATAAGGGCAATGTCCTGATTGATGTACTACCAGAATGACCTATTTGGGCTGGACATTGTAGAAGTTACAGTAATATGTTATTTATTAAGTTTTTAAACATCACAAGGGAATGAAAATTACTATCATTCGCCATTGCATGTGTCTTGATTTGGCATGACTCACAGAACTGGCAGTACAAAATATTTTAACCAGTAATATGTCACTATAACAGAAATGAGATAAATGTAAGTTGAACTGATTTTCAAGGTTTATACAGACATGTTATATTGTTGTAGCGCCCCCGTTTGATTGATCGGCACCAAATTTGGAGGGCCCTTCCGGACTACTATTCTACAGGATATATTAAAGTTTGGTGATGATTGGCTGAGGCAGGCCTGAGATATAGCTGTCTGATTGAATTGGGCATGGCACCTGTATGGTTTGTGTGTGGCTGGTGACTATACCTCATGGAAAGTTTATGATATTTTTATGAATTATTTATTATGACTGTCTCCTGATTTAAATGATATCAGATTTGGGTAGGTTTGGTGAAAATCCTAGGAGGTTAATGAAATGTCTTGTTTTCAGAACAATAACAATTATGCAAAAACGCAAAGATGCATAAGCAAGTTCTACATGTTGTTTGATTTGGCATGTCGTACTGAATTGACCTGGCAATAAATGTCGATTGTAGGCTTCACCGTTCTCGAGAAATAGGCAGAAACGCAAAAGTTGTCACTGTAGCGCCCCCATGTGGCCGAGTGAGGTGTCCTTTGCATGTTGGGCTGGGGGTCGGAGGACAAATATACCACCAAAATTTGGTCTAGATTGGTCATTGATAAGACTGTCAAATGGCTGCTTGATCTTGATTGGCCGATGGCGGCCACGATCTAAGGACTAATGACTGCCATTGTATGTGGCTGACCTCAGGCTGGGTCCAAGCACATATCTACCAAATTTCAGTCAGATTGGCCAAGGCAGTCAGGAAATATTGCCAGTTTTTAGTTGTAGCGCCCCCTATGGGCGAAATGCGGCCCGCCTCGGACCGTGTCCCCAGAATGGTGTAGGGAGGTAGCATTTCAAATTTGGTCAAGGTAGGCCAAGGCACGGCCAAGTTATAGCCGTCAGACCAAAACGGGCCAAATTTGGACATTGTTTGGGCGTGGCTAATGGCCGTAGGATATAAAAATGTCTGAATTTTCTTAATGATTCTTGATCAGCTGAGAATTCTGATTCGTCTGACACCTCATTTGTCTGATTTGGTAGGACAAGCCAGGACTTGAAGGAAAAAGTAGGATTTGCAAATTATGCAAATTAGCAAAAAATCTAAGTAGGCGGAGCTTCATGGTCCCATTGACTTTTTGGTAGGGCATGGCTGTCTGTATCAGGAGAAAAAAGAATTTCGAAGGTAGGACAAACTGGACAGGAGATATCATCCAAAACGTGTTGGGGGGCGCTACGGCGCCCCCCTCTGGCTGAGTCGGACGCGTCGGACACGCTGAGTAGTGGGTAGGAATTCCAATCATCCTACCAAATTTGGTAGGCCTAGGACTTACGGTTTAGGCTGGGCATTCAGTTTTAGGGCAGAAAAATAATAATAATAATCCTAAGAAAAACAATAATGGTCCATAAGGACTTCGTCCTTTGGACCCTTAACTAGAAACTGCAAGCAGTTACTAAAGGGTCCAAAGCGTAGGACAATCGGACTGGTAGGACAGTAGAGGAATAAGGGCAGAGATCTGGCAGCCATGGTAGTAGAAAGTCAGACAGAATTAGTCAGCCATAAAATGATGGAAATTTTGGCATAGGTCTAATGCGATATGACTATATATGTTCCTGGATTTGGTACAAGATAGTAAATTTGACTGCCAATAAAATTTAAGTGTAGGACAAGTAGGACAGGAGATATCAACCAAAACGTGTTGTGGGGTGCAACGGTGCCCCCCTCTGACTGACTGGGATAGGTCAGAGAGGCTCAGTAGTGGATAGCAATAGGAATCTTACTGCCAAATTTGGACGGCCTAGGACTTACGGTTTAGGCTGGGCATTCAGTTTTAGGGAAGAAAAATAATTATAATCGAACCCGCCGGAGGAGTGCCTAAGCCCGTCTGAATGGCTGGGTTAATAACAAAAATAGAAGCTTCATTGACCATCATGGGGAAAATGCCTATATGTCTCCCCAGCTTGCTTTACAGAGAACATGCTGTGCACATCGGGCTGCCTAGCTCAAGTACCAACTGAAGCTGGGTTCGAACCGGTGACCCTCTGATTACAAGCACACAGGTTTAGCCCACTGAGCCACCCGCTTCTGATGGTAAGATCAGTGAGATCAGTAGGCACTTTCATAACTGATCTGGTAACTCAGTATAGCTGAATTGGCCTAGGTTGGTCTTAGTAAGATATAAACAGTGGCCGTAGCGCTCCCGTTTGACTGATCGACACAAAATTTGGAGGGTCGCTCGGTGGTATAGCACTACATTAGTGAGAGAAATTTGGTAATGATTGGCTGTAGCATGCCTGAGATATAGCTGTCGGATTGAATTGGGCATGGCACCTGTATGGTTTGTGTGTGGCTGGTGACTATACCTCATGCAAAGTTTATGATTTTTTTATGAATTATTTATTATGACTGTCTCCTGATTTAAATGATACCAGATTTGTGTAGGTTTGGTGAAAATCCTAGGAGGTTAACGAAATGTCTTGTTTTCAGACCAATATGAATTATGCAAAAACGCAAAGATGCAGAAGCAAGTTCTACATGATGTTTGATTTGGCATGTCATACTGAATTGACCTGGCAATAAATGTCGATTGTAGACTTCACCCTTCTCGAGAAATAGGCAGAAATGCAAAAGTTGTCACTGTAGCGCCCGCATCTGGCCGAGTGAGGTGTCCTTTGCATGGTGGGCTGCGGGTCAGAGGACAAATATACCACAAAAATTTGGTATAGATTGGTCATTTATAAGCCTGTCAAATGCCTGCTTGATTTTGATTGGCCGATGGCGGCCACTATTTAAGGAATGATGACTGTCATTGTATGTGACTGACCACAGGCTGGGTGCTAGTACATATCTGCCAAATTTCAGTTAGATTGGCAAAGGCAGTCAGGAGATATTGCCAGTTTTTAGTTGTAGCGCCCCCTATTGACGAAATTCGGCCCGCTTCGGACCGTGTCCCCAGAATGGTGTAGGGAGGAAGCATTTCAAATTTGGTCAAGGTAGGCCAAGGCACGGCCAAGTTATAGCCATCAGACCAAAATTGGCCAAATTTGGACATTGTTTGGGTGTGGCTAATGGCCATAGGATATAAAAATGTCTGGATTTTGTTGATGATTCTTGATCAGCTGAAAATTCTGATTCGTCTGACACCTCATTTGTCTGATTTGGTAGGACAAGCCAGGACTTTAAGAAAAAAGTATGATTTGCAGATTATGCAAATTAGCAAAAAATCTAAGTAGGCGGAGCTTCATGGTCCCATTGACTTTTTGGTAGGGCATGGCTGTCTGTATCAGGAGAAAAAAGAATTTTGAAGGTAGGACAAACAGGACAGGAGATATTGTCCAAAACGTGTTATGGGGCGCTACGGCGCCCCCCTCTGGCTGATTCGGACGGGTCAGAAAACCTGAGTAGTGGGTAGGAATTCCAATCATCGTACCAAATTTGGTAGGCCTAGGACTTACGGTTTAGGCTGGGCATTCAGTTTTAGGGCAGAAAAATAATAATAACTAGAAACTGCAAGCAGTTACGAAAGGGTCCAAAGCGTAGGACGATCGGACTGGTAGGACAGTAGAGGAATAAGGGCAGAGATCCGGCGGCCAGGGTAGTAGAAAGTCAGACAGAATTAGACTGCCATAACAGGATGTAGATTTAGCATAGCTCTAATGCGACAGGAGATGTAGGGCAAACCGGAGAGGAGGGCACTAACAAGTCAGACTGAACTACAGGTCAGCAGATGTCAGACAGAACAGAACTTGTTTAGGTCAGATGGTTTCAGTAGAAGGTAGAAATCAGGATGGAGATTGTTGAGTGTCGGTCTAACAGGTCTGGAAATGTAGGACATAATGTAGAACCCTGTGGTGGAGTGCCTTAGCCTGACTGAATGCATTGTTTTGGTCAGATGGTCTGACTAGTTGGTAGATTTAGGCACCTTAATAACTGGTCTGGTAAGTCTAGATATTACAGAGTTGATTTTTTATACTGCCTGTGTAAACATAGGCTGTGTTGCATATTATGAGAAATAAGGACATTTCAGCTGAATTTGCTAAGGTCGGTCTTAGACATATATGGACAGTGGCTGTAGCGCCCCCGTTTGACCGATTGGCACCAAAATTGGAGGGTCTGTCTGAGGTCCCTTACTACATTAGGCCGTCAAATTTGATGAGGATTGGCTGAAGCATGGCTGAGATTTAGATGGTTGATTGAAATGAGCATGGATATGGTGCAGGTTTGTTGTAGCTGGTGGCCATAGCATACAGGTCAAGATATTTTTATGAATTATCCATAAGGGCAATGTCCTGATTGATGTACTACCAGAATGACCTACTTGGGCTGGACATTGTAGAAGTTACAGTAATATGTTATTTATTAAGTTTTTAAACATCACAAGTGAATGAAAATGACTATCATTCGGCATTGCATATGTATTGATTTGGCATGACTCATAGAACTGGCAGTACAAAATATTTTAACCAGTAATATGTCACTATAACAGAAATGAGATAAATGTAAGTTGAACTGATTTTCAAGGTTTATACAGACATGTTAAATTGTTGTAACGCCCCCGTTTGACCGATCGGCACCAAAATTGGAGGGTCTGTCTGAGGTCCCTTACTACATTAGGCCATCAAATTTGATGAGGATTGGCTGAAGCACGGCTGAGATTTAGATGGTTGATTGAAATGAGCATGGAAATGGTGCAGGTTGGATGTAGCTGGTGGCCGTAGCATACAGGTAGGTCAAGTAGCCACCGAAACTGGGTTTGAACCGGCAACTCTCTGATCACAAGCACGCAGGCTTAGCCCACTGTGCCACATGCTGCATTTGGTAAGATGGGGGAAATCGGTAGACTGCTTCCTACCTGACCTGGTAACTCATTTTAGCTGAATTAGCATAGGTTGATCTTAGACATATATAAACAGTGGCCGTAGCGCTCCCGTCAGACCGATTGACATGAAATTTCGAACGTGTCTCTGTGGTACAGCCCTACATCAGAGAGAGAAATTTGGTAATGATTAGCCGAAGCATGCCTGAGATATAGCTGTCTGATTGAAATAGGCGAGGCACCAGCACAGTCAGGGTGTCCCTGGTGGCCATACCTTACCGAAAGTTTATGTTTTTTCTCTAAGTCTTTAAAAGGACTGTCTCCTGATTAGAATGACAACAGACTTATGTAGATTGGCCGAAAATCATAGGAGGATAATGAAAAAGCCTGTTTTTAGAAAAATACAAAATTGTGCAATAATGCGAAGATGCATATAATAGCTCTATATGTTGTTTGATTTGGCATGACATAGTGGATTAGAATGGCAAAAAATTTCAACTGTAGGCATGACAGTTCTGAAGATATAGGCAGAAATGTAAATTAGGGCACTGTAGCGCCCCCATGTGGCCGAGTGAGGTGTCCTTTGCATGGTGGGCTGCGGGTCGGAGGACAAATATAGCACCAAAATTTGGTCTAGATTGGTCATTGATAAGCCTGTCAAATGGCTGCTTGATTTGGATTGGCTGATGGCGGCCACTCTTTAAGGAATAATGACTGCCATTGTATGTGGCTGATGTAAGGCTGGGCCCTAGAACATATCTGCCAAATTTCAGTAAGATTGGCAAAGGCAGTCAGGAGATATTGCCAGTTTTTAATTGTAGCGCCCCCTATGGGCGAAATGCGGCCTGCCTCGGACCGTGTCCCCAGAATGGTGTAGGGAGGTAGCATTTCAAATTTGGTCAAGGTAGGCCAAGGCACAGCCAAGTTACAGCCGTCAGACCAAAACGGGCCAAATTTGGACATTGTTAGGGCGTGGCTAATGGCCGTAGGATATAAAAATGTCTGAATTTTCTTAATGATTCTTGATCAGCTGAGAATTCTGATTCGTCTGACACCTCATTTGTCTGATTTGGTAGGACAAGCCAGGACTTGAAGGAAAAAGTAGGATTTGCAAATTATGCAAATTAGCAAAAAATCTAAGTAGGCGGAGCTTCATGGTCCCATTGACTTTTTGGTAGGGCATGGCTGTCTGTATCAGGAGAAAAAAGAATTTCGAAGGTAGGACAAACTGGACAGGAGATATCATCCAAAACGTGTTGGGGGGCGCTACGGCGCCCCCCTCTGGCTGAGTCGGACGCGTCGGACATGCTGAGTAGTGGGTAGGAATTCCAATCATCCTACCAAATTTGGTAGGCCTAGGACTTACGGTTTAGGCTGGGCATTCAGTTTTAGGGCAGAAAAATAATAATAATAATAATAACTAGAAACTGCAAGCAGTTACGAATGGGTCCAAAGCGTAGGACAATCGGACTGGTAGGACAGTAGAGGAATAAGGGCAGAGATCCGGCGGCCAGGGTAGTAAAAAGTCAGACAGAATTAGACTGCCATAACTGGATGCAGATTTAGCATAGCTCTAATGCGACAGGAGATGTAGGGCAAACCGTAGAGGAGGATACCAACAAGTCAGACAGAACTACAGGTCAGCAGATGTCAGACAGAAGAGAACTTGTTTCGGTCAGATGGTTTGAGTAGAAGGTAGAAATCATGATGTAGATTGTTTAGTGTCGGTCTAACAGGTCAGGAAATGTAGCACAGAATGTAGAACCCTGTGGTGTAGTGCCTGAACCTGACTGAATGCATTGTTTTGGTCAGATGGTCTGAGTAGTAGGTAGAAATCAGGATATAGATTAGTTAGTATCGGTCTAACAGGTCAGAAAATGTAGGACAGAATGTAGAACCCTGTGGTGGAGTGCCTTAGCCTGACTTAATGCATGGTTTTGGTCAGATGGCCTGACTAGTTGGTAGATTTAGGCACCTTCATACCTGGTCTGGTAAGTCTAGATATTACAGAGTTGATTTTTTATACTGCCTGTGTAAACATAGGCTGCGTTGCATATTCTTAACAAAGTGCTGAGTTGCAGGAGTGTGACATGTAACAGCAGTAATATCATGCTGTATCATATTCTAGGTTGTACATTTAGACAGGAGAAAGGCTAAAAGTATTGAAGGCATTATTTAAATGGAGCGCTGACTCCACCTGCTGGCCAATGTATTATAAAATTGTAATTGCTGCAGTGTACACAGCCTGAAGAAAGATCAAAGTTTGAAAGATTTGTAAAAGTCAAATGGCAGGAAAATATAAGCAGATTAAAAATATGGACTTAGATGAAGGGAAAGGTGATTAATATTTTAATCTTTAAATAAACAATAAGCAGATTTCAGCTGCATTAACCAAGGTTGGTCTTAGACATATTAGAACAGCGGCTGTAGCACCCCAATTTGACCGATTGCCACCAAACTTGGAAAGTCTGTCTGTAGTCCAGTGACACAGAAGCGAGTCAAATTTTGTAAGGATTTGATGAAGCATGCCAGAGATATAGCTGTTTGATTGAAATGTGTATGGAAATGGTGTGGCCAGCAGGTGGAGGCAGCGCTCCATTTTTGAAATTCCATTTAATACTTTCAGGCCTTCTTATGTGTAAATTAAGTCTGATAATGTTCTATGAGGCAAATCGGTGAAAAATGAAAGTGAATAAAAAATATGGACTCAGGTGAAGGGAAAGGTAACAATTTTTTCAAGGTTTTATGAGAAATAAGGACATTTCAGCTGAATTTGCTAAGGTGGGTCTTAGACATATATGGACAGTGGCTGTAGCGCCCCCGTTTGACCAATTGGCACCAAAATTGGAGGGTCTGTCTGATGTCCCTTACTACATTAGGCTGTCAAATTTGATGAGGATTGGCTGATGCACGGCTGAGTTTTAGATGGTTGATTGAAATGAGCATGGATATGGTGCATGTTTGGTGTAGCTGGTGGCCATAGCATACAGGTAGGTCAAGATATTTTTATGAATTATCCATAAGGGCAATGTCCTGATTGATGTACTACCAGAATGACCTACTTGGGCTGGACATTGTAGAAGTTACAGTAATATGTTATTTATTAAGCTTTTAAACATCACAAAGGAATGAAAATGACTATCATTGGGAATTGCATATGTCTTGATATGGCATGACTCACAGAACTGGCAGTACAAAATATTTTAACAAGTAATATGTCACAATAACAGAAATGAGATAAATGTAAGTTGAACTGCTTTTCAAGGTTTATACAGACATGTTATATTGTTGTAGCGCCCCCGTTTGACCGATCGGCACCAAATTTGGAGGGCCCTTCCGGACTACTATTCTACAGGATATGTTAAAGTTTGGTGATGATTGGCTGAGGCAGGCCTGAGATATAGCTGTCGGATTGAATTGGGCATGGCACCTGTATGATTTGTGTGTGGCTGGTGACTATACCTCATGGAAAGTTTATGATTTTTTTATGAATTATTTATTATGACTGTCTCCTGATTTAAATGATACCAGATTTGTGTAGGTTTGGTGAAAATCCTAGGAGGTTAACGAAATGTCTTGTTTTCAGACCAATATGAATTATGAAAAAACGCAAAGATGCAGAAGCAAGTTCTACATATTGTTTGATTTGGCATGTCGTACTGAATTGACCTGGCAATAAATGTCGATTGTAGGCTTCACCGTTCTCGAGAAATAGGCAGAAATGCAAATGTTGTCACTGTAGCGCCCCTATCTGGCCAAGTGAGGTGTCCTTTGCATGGTGGGCTGTGGGTCAGAGGACAAATATACCACCAAAATTTGGTATAGATTGGTCATTTATAAGCCTGTCAAATGCCTGCTTGATTTTGATTGGCCGATGGCGGCCACTATTTAAGGAATGATGACTGCCATAGTATGTGACTGACCACAGGCTGGGTGCTAGTACATATCTGCCAAATTTCAGTTAGACTGGCAAAGGCAGTCAGGAGATATTGCCAGTTTTTAGTTGTAGCGCCCCCTATTGATGAAATGCGGCCCGCTTCGGACCGTGTCCCCAGAATGGTGTAGGGAGGTAGCATTTCAAATTTGGTCACGGTAGGCCAAGGCACGGCCAAGTTATAGCCATCAGACCAAAATGGGCCAAATTTGGACATTGTTTGGGCGTGGCTATTGGCCATAGGATATAAAAATGTCTGAATTTTGTTGATGATTCTTGATCAGCTGAGAATTCTGATTCGTCTGACACCTCATTTGTCTGATTTGGTAGGACAAGCCAGGACTTTAAGGAAAAAGTATGATTTGCAAATTATGCAAATTAGCAAAAAATCTAAGTAGGCGGAGCTTCATGGTCCCAATGACTTTTTGGTAGGGCATGGCTGTCTGTATCAGGAGAAAAAAGAATTTTGAAGGTAGGACAAACAGGACAGGAGATATCGTCCAAAACGTGTTATGGGGCGCTACGGCGCCCCCCTCTGGCTGAGTCGGACGGGTCGGAAAACCTGAGTAGTGGGTAGGAATTCCAATCATCGTACCAAATTTGGTAGGCCTAGGACTTACGGTTTAGGCTGGGCATTCAGTTTTAGGGCAGAAAAATAATAATAATAACTAGAAACTGCAAGCAGTTACGAAAGGGTCCAAAGCGTAGGACGATCGGACTGGTAGGACAGTAGAGGAATAACGGCAGAGAACCGGCGGCCAGGGTAGTAGAAAGTCAGACAAAATTAGACTGCCATAACAGGATGAAGATTTAGCGTAGCTCTAATGCGACAGGAGATGTAGGGCAAACCGTAGAGGAGGGTACTAACAAGTCAGACAGAACAACAGGTCAGCAGATGTCAGACAGAACAGAACTTGTTTTGGTCAGATGGTTTTAGTAGAAGGTAGAAATCAGGATGCAGATTGTTTAGTATCGGTCTAACAGGTCAGCAAATGTAGGACAGAATGTAGAACCCTGTGGTGGAGTGCCTTAGCCTGACTGAATGCATGGTTTGGGTCAGATGGCCTGACTAGTTGGTAGATTTAGGGACCTTCATACCTGGTCTGGTAAGTCTAGATATTACACAGTTGCTTATTTATACTGCCTGTGTAAACATAGGCTGTGTTGCATATTCTTAACAAAGTGCTGAGTTGCGGCAGTGTGACATGTAACAGCAGTAATATCATGCTGTATCATATTGTAGGTTGTACATTTAGACAGGAGAAAGGCTAAAAGTATTGAAGGCATTATTGAAATGGAGCGCTGACTCCACCTGCTGGCCAATTTATTATAAAATTGTAATTGCTGCAGTGTACACAGCCTGAAGAAAGATTGAAGTTTGAAAGATTTGTAAAAGTCAAATGGCAGGAAAATATAAGCAGATTAAAAATATGGACTTAGATGAAGGGAAAGGTGATTAATATTTTAATTTTTAAATAAACAATAAGCAGATTTCAGCTGCATTAACCAAGGTTGGTCTTAGACATATTAGAACAGTGGCTGTAGCACCCCAATTTGACCGATTGCCACCAAACTTGGAAGGTCTGTCTGTAGTACAGTGACACAGAAGCGAGTCAAATTTTGTAAGGATTTGATGAAGCATGCCAGAGATATAGCTGTTTGATTGAAATGGGTATGGAAATGGTGTGGCCAGCAGGTGGAGTCAGCGCTCCATTTTAGAAATTCCATTTAATACTTTCAGGCCTTCTTATGTGTAAATTAAGTCTGATAATGTTCTATGAGGCAAATCGGTGAAAAATGAAAGTGAATAAAAAATATGGACTCAGGTGAAGGGAAAGGTAACAATTTTTTCAAGGTTTTATGAGAAATAAGGACATTTCAGCTGAATTTGCTAAGGTGGGTCATAGACATATATGGACAGTGGCTGTAGCGCCCCCATTTGACCAATTGGCACCAAAATTGGAGGGTCTGTCTGATGTCCCTTACTACATTAGGCTGTCAAATTTGATGAGGATTGGCTGATGCACGGCTGAGTTTTAGATGGTTGATTGAAATGAGCATGGATATGGTGCATGTTTGGTGTAGCTGGTGGCCATAGCATACAGGTAGGTCAAGATATTTTTATGAATTATCCATAAGGGCAATGTCCTGATTGATGTACTACCAGAATGACCTACTTGGGCTGGACATTGTAGAAGTTACAGTAATATGTTATTTATTAAGCTTTTAAACATCACAAGGGAATGAAAATGACTATCATTGGGCATTGCATATGTCTTGATATGGCATGACTCACAGAACTGGCAGTACAAAATATTTAAACCAGTAATATGTCACAATAACAGAAATGAGATAAATGTAAGTTGAACTGCTTTTCAAGGTTTATACAGACATGTTATATTGTTGTAGCGCCCCCGTTTGACCGATCGGCACCAAATTTGGAGGGCCCTTCCGGACTACTATTCTACAGGATATGTTAAAGTTTGGTGATGATTGGCTGAGGCAGGCCTGAGATATAGCTGTCGGATTGAATTGGGCATGGCACCTGTATGATTTGTGTGTGGCTGGTGACTATACCTCATGGAAAGTTTATGATTTTTTTATGAATTATTTATTATGACTGTCTCCTGATTTAAATGATACCAGATTTGTGTAGGTTTGGTGAAAATCCTAGGAGGTTAACGAAATGTCTTGTTTTCAGACCAATATGAATTATGAAAAAACGCAAAGATGCAGAAGCAAGTTCTACATGTTGTTTGATTTGGCATGTCGTACTGAATTGACCTGGCAATAAATGTCGATTGTAGGCTTCACCGTTCTCGAGAAATAGTCAGAAATGCAAATGTTGTCACTGTAGCGCCCCTATCTGGCCAAGTGAGGTGTCCTTTGCATGGTGGGCTGCGGGTCAGAGGACAAATATACCACCAAAATTTGGTATAGATTGGTCATTTATAAGCCTGTCAAATGCCTGCTTGATTTTGATTGGCCGATGGCGGCCACTATTTAAGGAATGATGACTGCCATAGTATGTGACTGACCACAGACTGGGTGCTAGTACATATCTGCCAAATTTCAGTTAGACTGGCAAAGGCAGTCAGGAGATATTGCCAGTTTTTAGTTGTAGCGCCCCCTATTGACGAAATGCGGCCCGCTTTGGACCGTGTCCCCAGAATGGTGTAGGGAGGTAGCATTTCAAATTTGGTCAAGGTAGGCCAAGGCACGGCCAAGTTATAGCCATCAGACCAAAATGGGCCAAATTTGGACATTGTTTGGGCGTGGCTATTGGCCATAGGATATAAAAATGTCTGAATTTTGTTGATGATTCTTGATCAGCTGAAAATTCTGATTCGTCTGACACCTCATTTGTCTGATTTGGTAGGACAAGCCAGGACTTTAAGGAAAAAGTATGATTTGCAAATTATGCAAATTAGCAAAAAATCTAAGTAGGCGGAGCTTCATGGTCCCAATGACTTTTTGGTAGGGCATGGCTGTCTGTATCAGGAGAAAAAAGAATTTTGAAGGTAGGACAAACAGGACAGGAGATATCATCCAAAACGTGTTATGGGGCGCTACGGCGCCCCCCTCTGGCTGAGTCGGACGGGTCGGAAAACCTGAGTAGTGGGTAGGAATTCCAATCATCGTACCAAATTTGGTAGGCCTAGGACTTACGGTTTAGGCTGGGCATTCAGTTTTAGGGCAGAAAAATAATAATAATAATAATCCTAAGAAAAACAATAAGGTTCCATAGCATTTCATGCTTTGGACCCTTAATAATAATAATCCTAAGAAAAACAATAATGGTCCATAAGGACTTCGTCCTTTGGACCCTTAATAAAGATAACTGCAAGCAGTGACAATCGGGTCCAAAGCTAATGGAAAGAAGCAATGAAGAGGAATGAAGTGAATGGCATAAAATTAGAAGTTCACTAATTATTGGAAATGAAGTACAGTCTGTAATTGATGAGCAATGCATTTAAATTGGTAGAAAATAGGAAATGCTTCTATGAGATGATACCTAACATTTGAACATTACCGTGGAAATGTTTATCAAGGTACGATGAAGGGAAAAGGGTAGATGAGAAACCGAAGGGAAATGTGGTGACTAGCTGTTTGAGAAATATTGCAATTGCTGCAGTGTACAGAGGATGAAGTAACATTGAAGTTTGATAGATTTCTAAAACTTAAATGGCAGAAATATATAAGCAGATTAAAAATATTGACTTAGATGAAGGGAAAGGTGATTAATATTTAAATGTTTAAATAAACAATAAGGAGATGTCAGCTGCATTAACCAAGGTTGTTGTTAGACATATTAGGACAGTGGCTAAATTGGAAATGAAGTACAGACTGTAACTGATGGCCAATGCATTTAAATAGTCAGAAAGTAGGAAAATGGTAGATGAGAAAGAACGGACATGTGGTGACTAGCTGTTGGAAAAAATTGACATTGGTGTAGTGTACATCACTGAAGTTTGATACACAGGAAAGTGAAAGCAATTTAATAATATGGACTGAGATGAAGGGAAAGGTGATTAATATTTCAATATTTGAAGAGAGATAAGCTAATTTCAGCTGCATTAACCAAGGTTGATGTGTGACATATAAGGACAGTGGCTAAATTGGAAATGAAGTACAGACTGTAACTGATGGTCAATGCATTTAAATAGTCATAAAGTAGGACATGCTTCTCTGATAAGATGATACCTGACATTTGAACATTACTGTAGAAATGTTGATTAAGGTATGATAAAGGGAACAGGGTAGATGAGAAACAGAAGGGAAATGTGGTGACTAGCTGTTGGAGAAATACTGCAATTGCTGCAGTATACACAGGCTAAAGTAACATTGAAGTTTGATAGATTTCTAAAAGTCAAATGGCAGGATTGTATAAGCAGATTAAAAATATGGACTTAGAGGAAGGGAAAGGTGATTAATATTTAAATCTTTAAATAAACAATAAGCAGATTTCAGCTGCATTAACCAAGGTTGGTCTTAGACATATTAAGACAGTGGCTGTATTGGAAATGAAGTACAGACTGTAAATGATGGCCAATGCATTGAAATAGTCAGAAAGTAGGAAAATGGTAGATGAGAAAGAATTGACATGTGGTGACTTGCTGTTGGAAAAAATTGAAATTGCTGCAGTGTACATCACTGAAGTTTGATACATTTCTAAAAGTCTAATGGCAGGAAAATGAAAGTAATTTAAAAATATAGACTAAGATGAAGGGAAAGGTGATTATCTTACAGTATTTGATGATAAATAAGGAAATTTCAGTTGCATTAGCCAAGGTGGGTCTTAGACATATTTAGACAGTGGCCGTAGCGCCCCCATTTGACCAATCAGCACGAAAGGTGGAGGGTCTGTCTGTGGGCCAGTGATAAATCAGTGGGTTAAATTTTGAGGGGATTGGATGAAGCATGCCAGAGATATAGCTGTTTGATTGAAATGGGCATGGAAATAGTTTGGCCTGCAGGTGGAGTCAGCGCTCCATTTTAGAAATGCTCTTTAATATTTTCAGACCTCCTTAAGTGTAAATGAAGTCTGATAATGTTGTATAAGGCAAATGGGTGAAAAATGAAAGGAAATTAAAAATATGGACTCAGGTGAAGGGAAAGGTAACAATTTGCTGAAGGTTTTATGAGAAAGAAGGATATTTCAGCTTAATTTGCTAAGGTTGGTCTTAGACATATATAGACAGTAGCTGTAGTGCCCCTATTTGACCGATCGGCACCAAATTTGCAGGGTCTGTCTGAGGTGCAGTGGTACATTAGTGTGTCAAATTTGTTGATGATCAGACGAAGTCTGCCTCAGATATAGCTGTTTGATTGAAATGAGCATGGAAATGGTGCAGGTTTGGTGTAGTTGGTGGCCATAGCACACAGATTGGTCAAGTTATTTTTATATATTATCGATAAGGGCCGTGTTGTGATTGATCTAATACCAGAATGACCTACTTAGGCTGGACATTGTAGTAATTATAGCAATATGTTATTTATTAAGTTTTTAAATATCACAAGGGAATGCAAATGACTATCATGGGACATTGCATATATTTTGATTTGGCATGACTCACAGATCTTGCAGGAAAAAATATTCTAACCAGTATTATGTCACTTGATCAAAAATGAGAACAAAGTAAGTTGAACTGATTTTGCAGGTTTATACAGACATGTTATATTGCTGTAGCGCCCCCGTTTCATCGATCGGCACCAAATTTGGAGGGCCCTTCCCCAATGATGTCCTACATTATATATTTAAGATTGGTGATGATTGGCTGAGGTACACCTGAGATATAGCTGTCTGATTGAAATGGGTGTGGCACCAGTATGGTTCAGGTGTGGCTGGTGGCCATACCTGATGGAAAGTATATGATTTTTTGGATAATTATATATATGGACTGTCTCCAGATTTAAATGATACCAGATTTGTGTAGGATTGGTGAAAACCCTAGGAGGCTAACAAAAAGCCCTGTTTTCAGACTTTTACAAAATAGGCAAAAAGGGCAATAGTTATGATGAAGTTCTTTATAACATTAAATTTGCCATGATCTAGTGGATAGGATTAGCAACAATTCTTAATTTAATCTTTAACAGTTCAGGAGAAATAGGCAGAAATGCCAAACTTGTTGCTGTAGCGCCCCCATCTGGCTGATTGCGGTGTCCTTAACAGGGTATGCTAAGGGTCAGGAATCAAATGTGACAGCCTGTTTTGGTTGAGATTCGGTATTGTTTAGCCTGTCAAATGGCTGCTTCAATTTGATTGGCTGATGATGACCATGATTTTATGATCAATGACTACTATGATATATGTCTGATCTCAGAATTGGTCGTAGTACGAATTTGCCAAATTTTAGTTTGATTGGTCAAGGCAGTCAGGAGATATTGGCAGTTTTTAGTTGTAGCGCCCCCTATTGATGAAATGGGGCCAGCTTTATATCTAGTCCCCAGAATGGCGCTGGGAGGAACGATTAAAAATTTGGTTAAGATTGGTTAAAGCAGAGCCAAGTTATAGCAATCAGACTGAAACTGGCCAAATTTATGCAAAGTTTGGGCGTGGCTGAAGACCATATGATACAGAAATTTCATGATTATTTTTGTAAGTCTTGATCAGCTCAGAGAACTGATTGGTTTGACACCTCATTTGTCTGATTGGGACAGACGGGGTAGGACTTGAAGGCAGAGGTCAGTTTTGCAAATTATGCAAATTAGCGAAAAATCTAAGTAGGCGGAGCTTCATAGTCCAAATGGCAAGTTGGTAGAGCAATGCTGTCTGTATCAGCAGAAAAAAAAAATTTAATTGTAGGACTAATAGGACAGGAGATATGGACTGAAACGCGTTGGGGGGCGCTAGAGCGCCCCCATCTGGCTGACAGGCCTGGGTCGGAGAATCTGAGTAGCGGGTAGGAATTGACATCATCTGACCAAGATTGGTTGGTCTAGCTCTTACGGTTTAGGCTGTACATTCAGTTTTACGGCAGGAAAAAAATAATAATAATAATAAAAAGAAAAACCGTAAGAAAAACAATAATGGTCCATAAGCATTTCATGCTTTGGACCCTTAATAATCCTAAGAAAAACAATAAGGTTCCATAGCATTTCATGCTTTGGACCCTTAATAACTAGAAACTGCAGGCAGTTACGAACGGGTCCAAAGCTCGGACAAGTAGGACAGGTAGGAGAGGTACGACAAGTAATAGAGAAATAACGGCAGAAAACTGGAGGACTGTCACTGGCGGACAGCATAGTACAAAGTCAGACGTAACTATAATATTATAACAGGATGTAGATTAAGTGTAGTTCTAATGAGATTGTAGATGTAAGACAGAGCAGGAATGGTTTTGGTGAAATGGTCGTAGTATTAGGTAGAACTTTTGATGAGATGCTTTTAGTGTAGGTGTAACAGGTCAGTAGATGTTGGATAGAATGTTGAACCCTCTGGTGAAGTGCCTTTGCCTGTCTGAATTATAATAAAGAAGCTTCATTGCCTAAATAAACAGTACAGGCATAATTTGCAGAACATAATGTAAGACCTGGAGGACTGACTGTTACTGGTGACCACTGTAGTAATATGTCAGATAGTAGTAATCAGTGCTTGGACATGATATAGATTTTTCAGTCTAGGCCTAATGTCTGAGGAGATATAGGACAGAATGTAGAAACCTAGCAGCTCCCTCGCTTTGGATGTCTGATTTGGTTGAGATAGTCTGAGTAGCTCAGTAGTACAGTAGGTAGAAATAGTCAGCTTCTTACCTATTCTGGTAGGTGTAGATCATACAGGTTAATCTTTGTTTGTGCTGCTGTGTAAGCTTAGACTTTCTTGCATATTCTGCACAGCATTGCTCTGTTGGGACATGGCCCATATAATAGCAGTATGATCATACTTTGTCCTTTGTACAAACTGTTCATCTAGACATGAGATGGCCTTAAAGTACTTAATGGCATTCATGAAATGTAGCACTGACTCTGTCTGCTAGCCAATTCACTTACAAGTGTTATATGTCCAACATATTAAACAGTCAGACAGTAGTATTCCGAAATTGGCAACTTCCTACCTAATTTGGTAGGTGTAGATGTTACAGGTTAAGCTTGATTTATGGTGGCTGTGTAAACTTAGTCATGCAAATTTACAGCAATATTGCTGACCTGGGGCGTTGGTCAATATAACAGAACTACAGTAATGCTTTGTCGTTTTTGTAGGCTCTTCATTTAGATGTGATTTTAGCCTCATATATGCAGTAGTATGTTAGTTGTGCTGCTACCAGTATTGTGACTATGAAATCCTTTATCAGCTGCCTCAGACAGTAACATAAGCATAGTAGCTTGTTTCAGACAACTGTAGTCTATTTTAATTTTACAATGTGTGTAATATGTTTTCCATTATGTCTATAATTAATAATAATACATTTTTATAATCATTAATAAAGTCATCATTCTTAAGTATGTTAAATAAACATGTAAATGTCACAATAAATTTCAATTAAACAGGCAGTAAAGGAAATACACATACAGAAAGTATTACAATGTCCTGAGCAACATTTAAAGAAAAACACACTACACTATAATGACATTATATTGTAAATGGCCATAATGTATAAAATTAGCCTGCTGTATGCATGCAGTCCCTTGTGTGGCAGTTTGACTACTGCCATTTGCAGAAGCAGCCTTAGTACACCAATATAGGATATAATATAGAACCCTTTGGTGAAGTGCCTTAGCCCAAAATAATGTGTGGTTTGTGTCAGATGGTCTAAGTAGTCGGTAGAAATAGGCACCTGCATACCTAATATTTTAAGTCTCAATCATAAAAGTTAAGCTTACTTTATAATACCTCAATAAACACATGCTGTCTTCTATATTTAAAACAACAGTGGCTTACTGCATTTGTAAAGTATTCTTTTAGACATGAGAAGCCCTGAAATAATTAAATGGCATTAATGAAATAGAGGACAAACTCCACCTGCTGGCGAATCCATAAAAAATAATCCAAAAAAGTGCAACATAAATAGAGCACCATCTCCACCTACTGGCCAATTTAATACAAAAATGCGAAAAATCTGCAATATATTCTGCCTGGCTTATAAATGAAATCTGATAAGTTTCTATAAGTCAAATAGCAGAAAAATTAAAGGAGCTTAAAAATATGGACTGAGGTGAAGAGAATGTTAAGTCTTTGAAAG
The DNA here is from genome assembly GCF_048594095.1 of Paramormyrops kingsleyae. NCBI lineage: Eukaryota > Metazoa > Chordata > Actinopteri > Osteoglossiformes > Mormyridae > Paramormyrops > Paramormyrops kingsleyae. The sequence continues at coordinate 83,332 of NW_027325978.1, forward strand.
TATTATGAAGGATATTTCAGCTGAATTAGCCAAGGTAGGTATTAGACATACTAGGACAATAGCTGAACCACTCCCGTTTGACTGATCGCCACCAAACTTGGAAGGTCTGTACCGAAGTGAATCAAATTTTGTATGGATTGGATGAAGCATGCCTGAGATTTAGCTGTTTGAATGAAATGGGAATGGAAATGGTGTGGCCAGCAGGTGGAGTCAGCGCTCCATTTTAGAAATGCTATTAAATGCTTTCAGACCTTCTCATTTGAAATGAAGTCTGATAATGCTGTATAAGGCAAATTGGTGAAAAATTTAAGGAAATTAAAAATATGGACTAAGGTGAAGGGAACGATAACAATTCTTTGAAGGTTTTATGAGGAATAAGGACATTTCAGGTGAATCTGCTAAGGTGGGTCTTAGACATATATGGACAGTGGCTGTCGTGCCCCCAATTGACTGATCGGCACCAAACTTGGATGGTCTGTCTGGGGTCCCCTGCTACATTAGCTGGTCAAATTTGATGAGGATTTGATGAAGAATGCCTAAGAATTAGCTGTTTGATTGAAATGAGCATGGAAATGCTGTAGGTTCAGTGTGGCTGGTGGCCATACTGTACAGGCAGGTGAAGTTATCTTTATAAATTATACATAAGGGCAGTGTCCTGATTGATCTACTACCAGAATGACCTACTTGGGCTGGACATTGCAGTAGTGATAGTAATATGTTATTTATTATGTTTTTAAATATGACAAGGGAATGCAAATGACTATCATGGGACATTGCATACATCTTGATTTGGCATGACTCACACAACTTGCAGGACAAAAGATTTTAACCAGTAATATGTCACTTGATCAAAAATGACAACAATGTAAGTTGAACTGATTTTGCAGGTTTACAAAGACATGTTATATTGCTGTTGCGCCCCCATTTGACCGATCGGCACCAAAGTTGGAGGGTCTGTCTGGGGTCCACTGCTACATTAGCCGGTCAAATTTGATGAGGATTGGATGAAGAATGCCTCAGATTTAGCTGTTTGATTTAAATAAGCATGGAAATGCTGTAGATTCAATGTGGCTGGTGGCCATACTGTACAGGCAGGTGAAGTTATCTTTATAAATTATACATAAGGGCAGTGTCCTGATTGATCTACTACCAGAATGACCTACTTGGGCTGGACATTGCAGTAGTGATAGTAATATGTTACTTATTAAGTTTATAAATATGACAAGGGAATGCAAATGACTATCATGCGACATTGCATATATCTTGATTTGGCATGAATCACTGAAATTGCTGGACAAATGATTTTAACCAGTAATATGTCACTGGATCAACAATTAGATAAATGTAAGATGAACTGATTTTGCAGGTTTACACAGACATGTTATGTTGCTGTAGCGCCCCTGTTTGACCGATCGGCACAAAATTTGGAGGGCCCTTCCGCAGTAATGTCTTACATTATAGATTTAAGTTTGGTGATGATTTGGTGAGACATGCCTGAGATATAGCTGTCTGATTGAAATGGGCGAGGCACCAGCACAGTCAGGGTGTCCCTGGTGGCCATACCTTACCGAAAGTTTATGTTTTTTCTCTAAGTCTTTAAAAGGACTGTCTCCTGATTAGAATGACACCAGACTTATGTAGATTGGCCGAAAATCATAGGAGGATAATGAAAAAGCCTGTTTTTAGAAAAATACAAAATTGTGCAATAATGCAAAGATGCATATAATTGCTGTATATATTGTTTGATTTGGCATGACATAGTGGATTAGAATGGCAAAAAATTTCAACTGTAGGCATGACAGTTCTGAAGATATAGGCAGAAATGTATATTAGGGCACTGTAGCGCCCCCATGTGGCTGAGTGAGGTGTCCTTTGCATGGTGGGCTGCGGGTCGGAGGACAAATATAGCACCCAAATTTGGTCTAGATTGGTCATTGATAAGCCTGTCAAATGGCTGCTTGATTTTGATTGGCTGATGGCGGCCACTCTTTAAGGAATAATGACTGCCATTGTATGTGGCTGATGTAAGGCTGGGCCCTAGAACATATCTGCCAAATTTCAGTAAGGTTGGCAAAGGCAGTCAGGAGATATTGCCAGTTTTTAATTGTAGCGCCCCCTATGGGCGAAATGCGGCCCGCCTCGGACCGTGTCCCCAGAATGGTGTAGGGAGGTAGCATTTCAAATTTGGTCAAGGTAGGCCAAGGCACGGCCAAGTTATAGCCGTCAGACCAAAACGGGCCAAATTTGAACATTGTTTGGGCGTGGCTAATGGCCGTAGGATATAAAAATGTCTTAATTTTCTTAATGATTCTTGATCAGCTGAGAATTCTGATTCGTCTGACACCTCATTTGTCTGATTTGGTAGGACAAGCCAGGACTTGAAGGAAAAAGTAGGATTTGCAAATTATGCAAATTAGCAAAAAATCTAAGTAGGCGGAGCTTCATGGTCCCATTGACTTTTTGGTAGGGCATGGCTGTCTGTATCAGGAGAAAAAAGAATTTTGAAGGTAGGACAAACTGGACAGGAGATATCGTCCAAAACGTGTTGGGGGGCGCTACGGCGCCCCCCTCTGGCTGAGTCGGACGCGTCGGACACGCTGAGTAGTGGGTAGGAATTCCAATCATCCTACAAAATTTGGTAGGCCTAGGACTTACGGTTTAGGCTGGGCATTCAGTTTTAGGGCAGAAAAATAATAATAAATATAGACAGTGGCGTAGCGCTCCCGATTGACCGATCGACACGAAATTTGGAGGTTATCTCTGCGGTACAGTGCTACATCAGTGAGCCAAATTTTGTAATGATTGGCTGAAGCATTCCTGAGATATAGCTGTCTGATTGAAATGGGCAAAACAACAGTACAGTCAGGGTGTGGCTGGAGGCTGTATCTTACCGAAAGTTTAAGTTTTTTCTCTAAATCTTTAAAAGGACTGTCTCCTGGTTTTAATGACATCAGATTTATGTATGTTGGGCGAAAATCGGAGGAGGTAAACAAAACAACCTGTTTTCCAACAACTATCAATCATGCAAAAAGGCAAAGATGTAGAACCAAGTTCTATATGCAGTTGAAATTCGTCATGACATAGTGAATTGGACTGGCAATAAATTTCAACTGTTGGCTTGACAGGTCTGTAGATATAGGCAGAAATGCAAATCGGGGTGCTGTAGCGCCCCCATCTGACTGACTGGGACGGGTCAGTGGGCCTGAGTAGTGGGTAGGAATAGGAATCTTGTTGCCAAATTTGGTCAGTCTAGGACTTACGGTATAGGCTGGGCATTAAGTTTTAGGGAAGAAAAATAATTATTGTTCAACCCTCTGAAGTAGTGCCTTAGCACGTCTAAATTAACAATAATATAAGCTTCATTGATCCTCGTGGGGGAAAACGCCTTTATGTCTCCCAAGCTCACTTCACAGAGGGTATGCTGTGCACATCGGGCTGCCTAGCTCGAGTACCCACCGAAGCTGGGTTCGAACCTGCGACCCTCTGATTACAAGCATACAAGTTTAGCCCACTGAGCCACCCGTTGCTGTGGTTAAAATGGGTGAGATCGGTAGACACCTTCCTACCTGATCTGGTAACTCATTTCAGCTGAATTGGCCTAGGTTGGTCTTAGTAATATATAAACAGTGGCCGTAGCCACTGTTTACACGGTAGGCTGAGGGTCAGAGGACAAATGTACCAGCTAAATTTGATTTAGATTGGTTATCATTAAGCCAGTCAAATTGCTGCTTGATTTTGATTGGCCGATGGCGGCCACTGTTTCAGGACTCATGACTGCCATTGTACGTGACTGACCTCAGGCTGAGTCCTAGTACATACCTTCCAAATTTCAGTTGGATTGGCCGAGGCAGTCAGAAGATATTGGCAGTTTTTAGTTGTAGCGCCCCCTATGGACGAAATGCGGCCCGCCTTGGACCGTGTCCCCAGAATGGTGTAGCGAGGTAGGATTTCAAATTTGGTCAAGGTAGGCCAAGGCACGGCCAAGTTATAGCAGTCAGACCACAATGAGTCAAATTTGGATATTGTTTTGGCTAGGCTAATGGCCGTAGGACATAGAAATGTCTGAAATTTGTGGATGATTCTTGAACAGCTCAGAGTTCTGATTAGTCTGACACCTCATTTGTCTGATTTGGTAGGATAAGCTTTGAATGTAAGGAAAAAGTACGATTTTCAAATTATGCAAATTAGCAAAAAATCTAAGCAGGCGGAGCTTCATGGTCCCATTGACTTTTTGGTAGTGCATGGCCGTCTGTATCAGCAGAAAAAAGAATTTCAGTTGTAGGACAAACAGGACAGGAGAAATCGACCGAAACGTGTTGGGGGGCGCTACGGCGCCCCCCTTTGGCTGAGTCGGACGGGTCGGACAAACTGAGTAGTGGGTAGGAATTCCAATCATCCTACCAAATTTGGTCAGCCTAGGACTTACGGTTTAGGCTGGGCATTCAGTTTTAGGGAAGAAAAATAATAATAAAAATAATAATAATAATAACTAGAAACTGCAAGCAGTTACGAAAGGGTCCAAAGCGTAGGACAATCGGACTGGTAGGACAGTAGAGGAATAAGGGCAGAGATCCGGCGGCCACGGTAGTAGAAAGTCAGACAGAATTAGTCAGCCATAACATGATGGAGATTAAGCGTAGGTCTAATAAGATATGACTATATATGTTACTGGATTTGGCACGACATAGTGAATTTGACTGGCAATAAAATTTAAGTGTAGGACAAGTAGGACAGGAGATATCGACCAAAACGTGTTGTGGGGAGCAATGGCGCCCCCCTCTGACTGACTGGGATGGGTCGGAGAGGCTGAGTAGTGGGTAGCAATAGGAATCTTACTGCCAAATTTGGTCGGCCTAGGACGTACGGTTTAGGCTGGGCATTAAGTTTTAGGGAAGAAAAATAATTATAATCGAACCCTCCAGAGTAGTGCATAAGCCTACAAAAATAGACGCTTCATTGACCTTCATGTGGAAAACACCTTTACATCTCCACAGCTTGCTTTACGGAGAGTATGCTGTGCACATCGGGCTGCCTAGCTCAAGTACCCACCGAAGCAGGGTTCGAACCTGCGACCCTCTGTTTACAAGCATACAAGTTTAGCCCACTGGGCCACCCGTTGGTGTGGAAAAAATGGCTGAGATTGGTAGGCACCTTCCTACCTGATGTGGTAACTCATTTTAGCTGAATGAGCCTAGGTGGGTTTTAGATTTATATAGACAGTGGCGTAGGGCTCCAGATTGACCAATCAACATGGAATTTGTAGTGTATCTCTGGGGTACAGTCCTGCATCAGTGAGCCAAATTTGGTAATGATGCGCTGAAGCAGCCCTGAGATATATCTGTCTGATTGAAATGGGCGAGGCACCAGTACAGTCATGGTGTGGCTGGTGGCTGTAAATTACCGAAAGTTTAAGTTTTTTCTGTAAATCATTAAAAGGACTGTCTCCTGATTTGAATGACAGCAGATTTATGTATGTTGGGCGAAAATCCTAGGAGGTTAACAAAATAACCTGTTTTCAAACAACTATAAATCATGCAAAAAGGCAAAGATGGAGAACCAAGTTCTATATGCAGTTGGATTTGTCATGACATAGTGAATTGGACAGGCAATACATTTCAACTGTAGGCTTGACAGTTCTGGAGATATAGGCAGAAATGCAAATCGGGGTGCTGTAGCGCCCCCATCTGACTGACTGGGACGGGTCAGTGGGACTGAGTAGTGGGTAGGAATAAGAATCTTGTTGCCAAATTTGGTCAGTCTAGGACTTACGGTTTAGGCTGGGCATTCAGTTTTAGGGAAGAAAAAAAATTATTGTTCAACCCTCTGCAGTAGTGCCTGAGCACGTCTAAATTAACAATAATAGAAGCTTCATTGATCCTCGTGGGGAAAACGCCTTTACGTCTCCACAGCTCACTTCACGGAGAGTATGCTGTGCACATCGGGCTGCCTAGCTCGAGTACCCACCGAAGCTGGGTTCGAACCTGCGACCCTCTGATTACAAGCATACAAGTTTAGCCCACTGAGTCACCCGTTGCTGTGCTTAAAACGGGTGAGATCGGTAGACACCTTCCTACCTGATCTGGAAACTCATTTTACCTCAATGAGCCTAGGTGGGTCTTAGATGTATATAGACAGTGGCGTAGCGCTCCTGATTGACCGATTGACACAAAATTTGGACGGTCTCTCTGTGGTACAGTCCTACATCAGTGAGCCAATTGTTGTAATGATTGGCTGAAGCATCCCTGAGATATAGCTGTCTGATTGAAATGGGCAAGACATCAGTACAGTCAGGGTGTGGCTGGTGGCTGTATCTTACCTAAAGTTTAAGTTTTTTCTCTAAATCTTTAAATGGACTGTCTCCTGATTTCAATGACAACAGATTTATGTATGTTGGGCGAAAATCTTAGGAGGTTAACAAAAAAACCTGTTTTAAAAACAACTATAAATCATGCAAGAAGGAAAAGATGTAGAACCAAGTTCTATATGCAGTTTGATTCGTCATGACATAGTGAATTGGACTGGCAATAAATTTCAACTGTAGGCTTGACAGGTCTGGAGATATAGGCAGAAATGCAAATCGGGGTGCTGTAGCGCCCCCATCTGACTGACTGGGATGGGTCAGTGGGACTGAGTAGTGGGTAGCAATAGGAATCTTGTTGCCAAATTTGGTCAGTCTAGGACTTACGGTTTAGGCTGGGCATTCAGTTTTAGGGAAGAAAAATAATTATTGTTCAACCCTCTGGAGTAGTGCCTGAGCAGGTCTTAATTAACAATAATATAAGCTTCATTGACCCGCGTGGGGAAAGCGCCTTCACGTCTCCCCAGCTCACTTCACAGAGGGTATGCTGTGCACATCGGGCTGCCTAGCTCGAGTACCCACCGAAGCTGGGTTCGAACCTGCGACCCTCTGATTACAAGCATACAAGTTTAGCCCACTGAGCCACCCGCTGCTGTTGGTAAAACGTGAGAGATTGCTGGACACCTTCCTACCTGATCTGGAAACTTATTTTACCTCAATGAGCCTAGGTGGGTCTTAGATGTATATAGACAGTGTCGTAGCGCTCCTGATTGACCGATCGACACGAAATTTGGAGGGTCTCTCTGGGGTACAGTCCTACATCAGTGAGCCAAATTTTGTAATGATTGGCTGAAGCATCCCTGAGATATAGCTGTCTGATTGAAATGGGCAAGACATCAGTACAGTCAGGGTGTGGCTGGTGGCTGTATCTTACCGAAAGTTTAAGATTTTTCTGTAAATCTTTAAAAGGACTGTCTCCTGATTTGAATGACACCAGATTTATGGATGTTAGGCGAAAATCGTAGGAGGTTAACAAAAAAACCTGTTTTCAAAACATCTGTAAATCATGCAAGAAGGCAAAGATGTAGAACCAAGATCTATATGCAGTTTGATTCGTCAGGACATAGTGAATTGGACTGGCAATAAATTTCAACTGTAGGCTTGACAGGTCTGGAGATATAGGCAGAAATGCAAATCGGGGTGCTGTAGCGCCCCCATCTGACTGACTGGGACGGGTCAGTGGGACTGAGTAGTGGGTAGGAATAGGAATCTTGTTGCCAAATTTGGTCAGTCTAGGACTCACAGTTTAGGCTGGGCATTCAGTTTTAGGGAAGAAAAATAATTATTGTTCAACCCTCTGAAGTAGTGCCTGAGCACGTCTAAATTAACAATAATATAAGCTTCATTGATCATCGTGGAGAAAACGCCTTCACGTCTCCCCAGCTCACTTCACGGAGGGTATGCTGTGCACATCGGGCTGCCTAGCTCGAGTACCCACCAAAGCTGGGTTCGAACCTGCGACCCTCTGATTACAAGCATACAAGTTTAGCCCACTGAGCCACCCGTTGCTGTGGTCAAAACGGGTGAGATCAGTAGACAACTTCCTACCTGATCTGGTAACTCATTTGAGCTGAATTGGCCTAGGTTGGTCTTAGTAATATAAAAACAGTGGCCATAGCCACTGTTTACAGGGTAGGCTGAGGGTCAGAGGACAAATGTACCAGCTAAATTTGATTTAGATTGGTCATGATTAAGCCAGTCAAATTGCTGCTTGATTTTGATTGGCCGATGGCGGCCACTGTTTCAGGACTCATGACTGCCATTGTACGTGACTGACCTCAGGCTGCATCCTAGTACATACCTTTCAAATTTCAGTTGGATTGGCCAAGGCAGTCAGAAGATATTGGCAGTTTTTAGTTGTAGCGCCCCCTATGGACGAAATGCGGCCCGCCTTGGACGGTGCCCCCAAAATGGTGTAGGGAGGTAGGATTTCAAATTTGGTCAAGGTAGGCCAAGGCACGGCCAAGTTATAGTAGTCAGACCACAACGAGTCAAATTTGGATATTGTTTGGGCTAGGCAAATGGCCGTAGGACATAGAAATGTCTGAAATTTGTGGATGATTCTTGATCAGCTCAGAGTTCTGATTCGTTTGACACCTCATTTGTCTGATTTGGTAGGACAAGCTAGGACTGTAAGGAAAAAGTAGGATTTGGAAATTATGCAAATTAGCAAAAAATCTAAGTAGGCGGAGCTTCATGGTCCCAATGAATTTTTGGTAGGGCATGGCTGTCTCTATCAGCAGAAAAAAGAATTTCGGTTGTAGGACAAACAGGACAGGATATATCGACCGAAACATGTTGGAGGGCGCTACGGCGCCCCCCATTGGCTGAGTCGGACGGGTCGGACAACCTGAGTAGTGGGTAGGAATTCCAATCATCCTACCAAATTTGGTCAGCGTAGGACTTACGGTTTAGGCTGGGCATTCAGTTTTAGGGAATAATAATAATAATAACTAGAAACTGCAGGCAGTTACGAAAGGGTCCAAAGCGCAGGACAATCGGACTGGTCGGACAGTAGAGGAATAACGGCAGTGAACCGGCGGCCACGGTAGTAGAAAGTCAGACAGAATTAGACTGCCATAACAGGATAGGAGATGTAGGACAGAGCTGGACGGTCTCAGTAGTAGGCAGACATTAGGATGGAGATGCTTTTAGTGCAGGTGTAACAGGCCAGTCAACATCAGACAGTACACTGTGCACATCAGGATACCTAGCTGAAATACCAAAATACTAAGCTGGGTTCGAACCGGCGATCCTCTGATTACAGGCACACAGGATTAGCACACTGAGCCACCCGCTGCTGTGGGTAAGACGACTGAGATCAGTAGACACCTTCCCACCTGATCTGGTAACTCGTTTTAGCTCAATGAGCCTAGGTGGGTCTTAGATGTATATAGACAGTGGCGTAGCGCTCCCGATTGACCGATCGACACGAAATTTGGAGGTTATCTCTGTGGTACAGTCCTACATCAGTGAGCCAAATTTTGTAATGATAGGCTGAAGCATTCCTGAGATATAGCTGTCTGATTGAAATGGGCAAGACAACAGAACAGTCAGGGTGTGGCTGGTGGCTGTACCTTACCGAAAGTTTAAGTTTTTTCTCTAAATCTTTAAAAGGACTGTCTCCTGGTTTGAATGACACCAGATTTATGTATGTTGGGTGAAAATCCGAGGAGGTTAACAAAATTACCTGTTTTCAAACAACTATATATCATGAAAAAAGGCAAAGATGGAGAACCAAGTTCTATATGCAGTTGAAATTCGTCATGACATAGTGAATTGGACTGGCAATAAATTTCAACTGTTGGCTTGACAGGTCTGTAGATATAGGCATAAATGCAAATCGGGGTGCTGTAGCGTCCCCATCTGACTGACTGGGACAGGTCAGTGGGACTGAGTAGTGGGTAGGAATAGGAATCGTGTTGCCAAATTTGGTCAGTCTAGGACTTACGGTTTAGGCTGGGCATTCAGTTTTAGGGAAGAAAAATAAGTATTGTTCAACCCTCTGAAGTAATGCCTGAGCACATCTAAATTAACAATAATAGAAGTTTCATTGATCCTCGTGGGGAAAACGCCTTCACGTCTCCCCAGCTCACTTCACGGAGGGTATGCTGTGCACATCGGGCTGCCTAGCTCGAGTACCCACCGAAGCTGGGTTCGAACCTGCGACCCTCTGATTACAAGCATACAAGTTTAGCCCACTGAGCCACCCGTTGCTGTTGTTAAAACAGGTGAGATTGGTAGACAACTTCCTACCTAATCTGGTAACTCATTTTACCTCAATGAGCCTAGGTGGGTCTTAGATGTATATAGACAGTGGCGTAGCGCTCCCAATTGACCGATCGACATGAAATTTGGAGGGTCTCTCTGGGGTACCGTCCTACATCAGTGAGCCAAATTTTGTAATGATTGGCTGAAGCATTCCTGAGATATAGCTGTCTGATTGAAATGGGCAAGACACCAGTACAGTCAGGGTGTGGCTGGTGGCTGTACCTTACCGAAAGTTTAAGTTTTTTCTCTAAATCTTTAAAAGGACTGTCTCCTGGTTTGAATGACACCAGATTTATGTATGTTGGGCGAAAATCCGAGGAGGTTAACAAAATAACCTGTTTTCAAACAACTATAAATCATGCAAAAAGGCAAAGATGGAGAACCAAGTTCTATATGCAGTTGAAATTCGTCATGACATAGTAAATTGGACTGGCAATAAATTTCAACTGTTGGCTTGACAGGTCTGCAGATATAGGCAGAAATGCAAATCGAGGTGCTGTAGCGCCCCCATCTGACTGACTGGGACGGGTCAGTGGGCCTGAGTAGTGGGTAGGAATAGGATTCTTGTTGCCAAATTTGGTCAGTCTAGGACTTACGGTTTAGGCTGGGCATTCAGTTTTAGGGAAGAAAAATAATTATTGTTCAACCCTCTGGAGAAGTGCCTGAGCACATCTGAATGGCTCGTTTAATAATAATAGAAGCTTCATTGATCGTCGTCGGGAAAACGCCTTTATGTCTCCCCAGCTCACTTCACGGAGGGTACGCTGTGCACATCGGGCTGCCTAGCTCGAGTACCCACCGAAGCTGGGTTCGAACCTGCGACCCTCTGATTACAAGCATACAAGTTTAGCCCACTGAGCCACCCGTTGCTGTGGTTAAAATGGGTGAGATCGGTAGACACCTTCCTACCTGATCTGGTAACTCATTTCAGCTGAATTGGCCTAGGTTGGTCTTAGTAATATATAAACAGTGGCCGTAGCCACTGTTTACACGGTAGGCTGAGGGTCAGAGGACAAATGTACCAGCTAAATTTGATTTAGATTGGTTATCATTAAGCCAGTCAAATTGCTGCTTGATTTTGATTGGCCGATGGCGGCCACTGTTTCAGGACTCATGACTGCCATTGTACGTGACTGACCTCAGGCTGAGTCCTAGTACATACCTTCCAAATTTCAGTTGGATTGGCCGAGGCAGTCAGAAGATATTGGCAGTTTTTAGTTGTAGCGCCCCCTATGGACGAAATGCGGCCCGCCTTGGACCGTGTCCCCAGAATGGTGTAGCGAGGTAGGATTTCAAATTTGGTCATGGTAGGCCAAGGCACGGCCAAGCTATTGCAGTCAGACCACAACGAGTCAAATTTGGATTTTGTTTGGGCTTGGCTAATGGCCGTAGGACATAGAAATGTCTGAAATTTGTGGATGATTCTTGAACAGCTCAGAGTTCTGATTAGTTTGACACCTCATTTGTCTGATTTGGTAGGACAAGCTTTGACTGTAAGGAAAAAGTAGGATTTTCAAATTATGCAGATTAGCAAAAAATCTAAGCAGGCGGAGCTTCATGGTCCCATTGACTTTTTGGTAGGGCATGGCTGTCTGTATCAGCAGAAAAAAGAATTTCAGTTGTAGGACAAACAGGACAGGAGAAATCGACCGAAACGTGTTGGGGGGCGCTACGGCGCCCCCCTCTGGCTGAGTCGGACGGGTCGGAGAAACTGAGTAGTGGGTAGGAATTCCAATCATCCTACCAAATTTGGTCAGCCTAGGACTTACGGTTTAGGCTGGGCATTCAGTTTTAGGGAAGAAAAATAATAAAAAAAATAATAAAAATAAAAAAAACTAGAAACTGCAAGCAGTTACGAAACGGTCCAAAGCGTAGGATGATCGGACTGGTAGGACAGTAGAGGAATAAGGGCAGAGATCCGGCGGCCATGGTAGTAGAAAGTCAGAAAGAATTAGTCAGCTATAACATGATGGAGATTCAGCGTAGGTCTAATGAGATATGACTATATATGTTCCTGGATTTGGCATGACATTGTGAATTTGACTGACAATAAAATTTAAGTGTAGAACAAGTAGATCAGGAGATATCGACCAAAACATGTTGTGGGGCGCAACGGCGCCCCCCTCTGACTGACTGGGATGGGTCGGAGAGGCTAAGTAGTGGGTAGCAATAGGAATCTTATTGCCAAATTTGGTCGGCCTAGGACTTACGGTTTAGGCTGGGCATTCAGTTTTAGGGAAGAAAAATAATTATAATCGAACCCTCCGGAGTAGTGCATAAGCCTGTCTTAATGGCTGGGTTAATAACAAAAATAGAAGCTTCATTGACCTTCATGTGGAAAACGCCTTTCCATCTCCACAGCTTGCTTTACGGAGAGCATGCTGTGCACATCGGGCTACCTAGCTCAAGTACCCACCGAAGCTGGGTTCAAACCGGCGACCCTCTGATTACAAGCACACAAGTTTAGCCCACTGAGCCACCCGCTGCTGATGGTAAGATGGGTGAGATCGGTAGACACCTTCCTAACTGATCTGGTAACTCAGTTTAGCTGAATTAGCCTAGGTTGGTCTTAGACATATATAAACAGTGGCCGCAGCGCTCCCGTTTGACCGATTGACACAAAATTCGGAGGGTCTCTCTGGGATACAGCCGTACAATAGGACCACAAATTTGGTAATGATTGGCTGAAGCATGCCTGAGATATAGCTGTCTGATTGAAATGTACGTGGCACCAGTATGGTCATGGTTTGGCTTTTGGCCATACCCTACTGAAAGCTTAAGATTTTTTCTCTAAATCATTAAAAGGACTGTCTCCTGATTTGAATGACAGCAGATTTAAGTAGGTGCGGCAAAAATCATAGGAGGGCAATGAAAAAGCCTGTTTTCAGACAAATATAAATTATGCAAAAATGCAATGATATATAACCAAGTTCCATATGTGTTTAGATTTGCATTGACATATTGAATTAGACTGGCAATCAATTTCAACTGTAGGCTTGATAGTTCTGTAGAAATAGGCAGAAATGCAAATGGGGCCACTGTAGCGCCCCCATCTGGCCTAGTGAGTTGTCCTTTACAGGGTTTGCAGAGGGTCAGAAGATGAATGTAGCAGCCAAATTTTGGTTTGATTGGTCATTGTTAAGCCTGTCAAATGGCTGCTTGATGTTGATTGGCTAATGGCAGCCAAGCTTTTATGATTGATGACTGGCATTGTATGTGACTGTCCTCAGGCTAGGTCCTAGTATATGTCTGCCAAATTTCAGTTGGATTGGCCAAGGCAGTCAGGAGATATTGGCAGTTTTTAGTTGTAGCGCCCCCTATGGACGAAATGCAGCCCGCCTTGGAACATGTCCCCAGAATGGTGTCGGGAGGTAGGATTTCAAATTTGGTCTAGGTAGGCCAAGGCACAGCCAAGTTATAGCCATCAGACCAAAATGGGCCAAATTTGGACATTGTTTGGGCGTGGCTAATGGCCGTATGATATTAAAATGTCTCAATTTTGTTAATGGTTCTTGATCAGCTGAGAATTCTGATTCGTCTGACACCTCATTTGTCTGATTTGGTAGGACAAGCCAGGACTTTAACGAAAAAGTAGGATTTGCAAATTATGCAAATTAGCAAAAAATCTAAGTAGGCGGAGCTTCATGATCCCATTGACTTTTTGGTAGGGCAGGGCTGTCTGCATCAGGAGAAAAAAGAATTTCGATGGTCGGACAAACAGGACAGGAGATATCGTCCAAAACGTGTTGGGGGGCGCTGCGGCGCCCCCCTCTGGCTGAGTCGGACGGGTCGGACAATCTGAGTAGTGGGTAGGAATTGCAATCATCCTACCAAATTTGGTAGGCCTAGCACTTACGGTTTAGGCTGGGCATTCAGTTTTAGGGAAGAAAAATAATAAAAATAATAATCCTAACAAAAACAATAAGGTTCCATAGCACTACGTGCTTTGGACCCTTAATAATAATCCTAACAAAAACAATAAGGTTCCATAGCACTACGTGCTTTGGACCCTTAATAATCCTAAGAAAAACAATAATGGTCCATAAGCATTTCATGCTTTGGACCCTTAATAATCCTAAGAAAAACAATAAGGTTCCATAGCATTTCATGCATTGGACCCTTAACTAGAAACTGCAAGCAGTTACGAAAGGGTCCAAAGCGTAGGACGATCGGACTGGTAGGACAGTAGAGGAATAACGGCAGAGAACCGGCGGCCAGGGTAGTAGAAAGTCAGACAAAATTAGACTGCCATAACAGGATGAAGATTTAGCGTAGCTCTAATGCGACAGGAGATGTAGGGCAAACCGTAGAGGAGGGTACTAACAAGTCAGACAGAACAACAGGTCAGCAGATGTCAGACAGAACAGAACTTGTTTTGGTCAGATGGTTTTAGTAGAAGGTAGAAATCAGGATGCAGATTGTTTAGTATCGGTCTAACAGGTCAGGAAATGTAGGACATAATGTAGAACCCTGTGGTGTAGTGCCTGAACCTGATTTAATGCATTGTTTTGGTCAGATGGTCTGAGTAGTAAGTAGAAATCATGATATAGATTAGTTAATATCGGCCTAACAGGTCAGCAAATGTAGGACAGAATGTAGAACCCTGTGGTGGAGTGCCTTAGCCTGACTGAATGCATGGTTTGGGTCAGATGGCCTGACTAGTTGGTAGATTTAGGCACCTTCATACCTGGTCTGGTAAGTCTAGATATTACACAGTTGCTTATTTATACTGCCTGTGTAAACATAGGCTGTGTTGCATATTCTTAACAAAGTGCTGAGTTGCGGCAGTGTGACATGTAACAGCAGTAATATCATGCTGTATCATATTGTAGGTTGTACATTTAGACAGGAGAAAGGCTAAAAGTATTGAAGGCATTAATGAAATGGAGCGCTGACTCCACCTGCTGGCCAATTAATTATAAAATTGTAATTGCTGCAGTGTACACAGCCTGAAGAAAGATTAAAGTTTGAAAGATTTGTAAAAGTCAAATGGCAGGAAAATATAAGCAGATTAAAAATATGGACTTAGATGAAGGGAAAGGTGATTAATATTTTAATTTTTAAATAAACAATAAGCAGATTTCAGCTGCATTAACCAAGGTTGGTCTTAGACATATTAGAACAGCGGCTGTAGCACCCCAATTTGACCGATTGCCACCAAACTTGGAAGGTCTGTCTGTAGTACAGTGACACAGAAGCGAGTCAAATTTTGTAAGGATTTGATGAAGCATGCCAGAGATATAGCTGTTTGATTGAAATGGGTATGGAAATGGTGTGGCCAGCAGGTGGAGTCAGCGCTCCATTTTAGAAATTCCATTTAATACTTTCAGGCCTTCTTATGTGTAAATTAAGTATGATAATGTTCTATGAGGCAAATCGGTGAAAAATGAAAGTAAATAAAAAACATGGACTCAGGTGAAGGGAAAGGTAACAATTTTTTCAAGGTTTTATGAGAAATAAGGACATTTCAGCTGAATTTGCTAAGGTGGGTCTTAGACATATATGGACAGTGGCTGTAGCGCCCCCGTTTGACCAATTGGTACCAAAATTGGAGGGTCTGTCTGATGTCCCTTACTACATTAGGCTGTCAAATTTGATGAGGATTGGCTGATGCACGGCTGAGTTTTAGATGGTTGATTGAAATGAGCATGGATATGGTGCATGTTTGGTGTAGCTGGTGGCCATAGCATACAGGTAGGTCAAGATATTTTTATGAATTATCCATAAGGGCAATGTCCTGATTGATGTACTACCAGAATGACCTACTTGGGCTGGACATTGTAGAAGTTACAGTAATATGTTATTTATTAAGCTTTTAAACATCACAAAGGAATGAAAATGACTATCATTGGGAATTGCATATGTCTTGATATGGCATGACTCACAGAACTGGCAGTACAAAATATTTTAACAAGTAATATGTCACAATAACAGAAATGAGATAAATGTAAGTTGAACTGCTTTTCAAGGTTTATACAGACATGTTATATTGTTGTAGCGCCCCCGTTTGACCGATCGGCACCAAATTTGGAGGGCCCTTCCGGACTACTATTCTACAGGATATGTTAAAGTTTGGTGATGATTGGCTGAGGCAGGCCTGAGATATAGCTGTCGGATTGAATTGGGCATGGCACCTGTATGATTTGTGTGTGGCTGGTGACTATACCTCATGGAAAGTTTATGATTTTTTTATGAATTATTTATTATGACTGTCTCCTGATTTAAATGATACCAGATTTGTGTAGGTTTGGTGAAAATCCTAGGAGGTTAACGAAATGTCTTGTTTTCAGACCAATATGAATTATGAAAAAACGCAAAGATGCAGAAGCAAGTTCTACATGTTGTTTGATTTGGCATGTCGTACTGAATTGACCTGGCAATAAATGTCGATTGTAGGCTTCACCGTTCTCGAGAAATAGGCAGAAATGCAAATGTTGTCACTGTAGCGCCCCTATCTGGCCAAGTGAGGTGTCCTTTGCATGGTGGGCTGCGGGTCAGAGGACAAATATACCACCAAAATTTGGTATAGATTGTTCATTTATAAGCCTGTCAAATGCCTGCTTGATTTTGATTGGCCGATGGCGGCCACTATTTAAGGAATGATGACTGCCATAGTATGTGACTGACCACAGGCTGGGTGCTAGTACATATCTGCCAAATTTCAGTTAGACTGGCAAAGGCAGTCAGGAGATATTGCCAGTTTTTAGTTGTAGCGCCCCCTATTGACGAAATGCGGCCCGCTTTGGACCGTGTCCCCAGAATGGTGTAGGGAGGTAGCATTTCAAATTTGGTCAAGGTAGGCCAAGGCACGGCCAAGTTATAGCCATCAGACCAAAATGGGCCAAATTTGGACATTGTTTGGGCGTGGCTATTGGCCATAGGATATAAAAATGTCTGAATTTTGTTGATGATTCTTGATCAGCTGAAAATTCTGATTCGTCTGACACCTCATTTGTCTGATTTGGTAGGACAAGCCAGGACTTTAAGGAAAAAGTATGATTTGCAAATTATGCAAATTAGCAAAAAATCGAAGTAGGCGGAGCTTCATGGTCCCAATGACTTTTTGGTAGGGCATGGCTGTCTGTATCAGGAGAAAAAAGAATTTTGAAGGTAGGACAAACAGGACAGGAGATATCATCCAAAACGTGTTATGGGGCGCTACGGCGCCCCCCTCTGGCTGAGTCGGACGGGTCGGAAAACCTGAGTAGTGGGTAGGAATTCCAATCATCGTACCAAATTTGGTAGGCCTAGGACTTACGGTTTAGGCTGGGCATTCAGTTTTAGGGCAGAAAAATAATAATAATAAAGATAACTGCAAGCAGTGACAATCGGGTCCAAAGCTAATGGAAAGAAGCAATGAAGAGGAAAGAAGTGAATGGCATAAAATTAGAAGTTCACTAATTATTTGTAAATGAAGTACAGACTGTAATTGATGAGCAATGCATTTAAATTGGTAGAAAATATGAAATGCTACTATGAGATGATATCTAACATTTAAACATTACCTTTGGAAATGTTTATCAAGGTACGATAAAGGGAAAAAGGTAGATGAGAAACAGAAGGGAAATGTGGTGACAAGCTGTTGGAGAAATATTGCAATTGCTGCAGTGTACACAGGCTGAAGTAACATTGAAGTTTGATAGATTTCTAAAAGTCAAATGGCAGGAATTTATAAGCAGATTAAAAATATGGACTTAGATGAAGGGAAAGGTGATTAATATTTAAATGTTTAAATAAACAATAAGGAGATGTCAGCTGCATTAACCAAGGTTGTTGTTAGACATATTATGACAGTGGCTAAATTGTAAATGAAATATAGACTGTAACTGATGGCCAATGCATTTAAATAGTCAGAAAATAAGAAATGCTACTATGAGATGATAGCTAACATTTAAACATTATTGTGGAAGTGTTTATCAAGGTATGATAAAGGAAAATGGTAGATGAGAAACGGAAGGGAAATGTGGTGACTAGCTGTTGGAGAAAGATTGCAATTGCTGCAGTGTACACAGGCTGAAGTAACATTGAAGTTTGATAGATTTCTAAAAGTCAAACGGCAGGAATTTATAAGCAGATTAAAAATATGGACTTTGAAGGGAAAGGTGAATAATATTTAAATGTTTAAATAAACAATAAGGAGATGTCAGCTGCATTAACCAAGGTTGATCTTAGACATATTTTGACAGTGGCTAAATTTGAAATGAAGTACAGACTGTAACTGATGGCCAATGCATTTAAATAGTCAGAAAGTAGGAAATGCTTCTATGATAAGATAATACCTGACATTTTGAACATTGATTTTGATATGTTGATTAAGGTACGATAAAGGGAATATGGTAGATGAGAAACAGAAGGGACATGTGGTGACTAGCTGTTGGAAGAAATTGCAATTGTTGCACTGTACACAGCCTGAAGTATCTCTGAACTTTGATACATTTCTAAAAGTGAAATGAAATGGAAATGTCAATAATCTTTGAAGGTTTGATGAAAAATAAAGAAATTTCAGCTGCATTAACTATGAGTATATTTTGACAGTGGCAGAAGCGCCCACGTTTAACCGAATGTCACCAAAGTTAGATGGTCTATTCATAGTCCAGTGCTACAGAAGTGAGTCAAATTTTGTGAGATTTCGATGAAGTATGAATGAGGTTTAGCAGACTTAATGAATTCGGTATGGAAACAGTGAGGCCAGCAGGTGGAGTTAGCGCTACATTTGATAATTGGTAGCATGCAGTCCCTGGTGTGGCAGTTTGACTACTGCCATTAGCAGAAGCAGCCATAGTACAACAATATAAGATATAATATATAACCATTTGCTGAAGTGCCTCAGCCCAAAAGAATTTGTTTTTTGTGTCAGATGGTCTACTGTAAGTAGACGGTAGAAATAGGCACCTGCATACCTAATATTTTAAGTCTAGATCATACAAGTTAAGCTTACTTTATAGTACCTCAGTGAACACATGCTGTCTTGTATATTAAAAAAAAACAACAGTGGCTTACTGCATTTGTAAAGTATTGTTCTAGACATAAGACGCCCTGAAATAATTTAATGCCATTAATGAAATACAGGACGAACTACACCTGCTGGCTAATCCATAAAAGAAATCCAAAAAACTGCAATATAAATAGAGCACCATCTCCACGTACTGGCCAATTTAATACAAAAAAGCCAAAAATCTGCAATATATACTGCCTGGCTTATAAATAAAATCTGATAATTTTCTATAAGTCAAATAGCAGAAAAATGAAAGGAGCTTAAAAATATGGACTGAGGTGAAGGGAAAGTTAATTCCTTGAAAGTATTATGAAGGATATTTCAGCTGAATTAGCCAAGGTAGTTATTAGACATACTAGGACAGTGGTTGTATGGCTCCCATTTGACTGATCGCCACCAAACTTGGAAGGTCTGTCTGTAGTCCACTGATACAGAAGTGAATCAAAGGATTCGATGAAGCATGCCTGAGATTTAGCTGTTTGAATGAAATGGGAATGGAAATGGTGTGGCCAGCAGGTGGAGTCAGCGCTCCATTTTAGAAATGATATTAAATGCTTTCTGACCTTCTCATTTGTAAATGAAGTCTGATAATGTTGTATAAGGCAAATCGGTGAAAAATTAAAGGAACTTAAAAATATGGACTCAGCTGAAGGGAAAGGTAACAATTATTTGACGGTTTCATGAGGAATAAGGACATTTCAGCTGAATCTGCTAAGGTGGGTCTTACACATATATGGACAGTAGCTGTCACGCCCCCATTTGACCGATCGGCACCAAATTTGCAGGGTCTGTCTGAGGTGCAGTGCTACATTAGTGGGTCAAATTTGGTGATGATCAGATGAAGTATGCCTCTGATTTAGCTGTTTCATTGAAATGATCATGGAAATGCTGTAGGTTCAGTGTGGCTGGTGGCTATACTGTACAGGCAAGTGAAGTTATCTTTATAAATTATACATATGGGCAGTGTCCTGATTTTTCTACTACCAGATTGACCTACTTAGGCTGGACATTGCAGTAGTTACAGTAATATGTTATTAATTAAGTTTTTAAATATGACAAGGGAATGCAAATGACTATCATGGGACATTGCATATTTCTTGATTTGACATGACTCACAGAACTTGCAGGGCAAAAGATTTTAACCAGTAATATGTCACTGGATCAAAAATGAGATAAATGTAAGTTGAGCTGATTTTGCAGTTTATACAGTGATGTTATATTGCTGTAGCACCCCCGTTTGACTGATCGGCACCAAATTTGGAGGGCCCTTCTCCAGTAATATCCTACATTATATATTTAAGTTTGATGATGATTGGTTGAGGCAGGCCTGAGATATAGCTGTCTGATTGAAATGGGTGTGGCACCACTATGGTTTGGGTGTGGCTGGTGGCCATACCACATGGAAAGTTTCAGATTTTGTTAATATTTCTTTATAAGGACTGTCTCCTGATTAAAATTATCACAGAAATACGAAGGTTTGGTGAAAATCCAAGGAGGTTAAGGAAAAGTACTGTTTTAAGACTTTTACGAAATAGGCAAAAATGGCAAGAGATATGATGAAGTTCTTTATAACATTAAATTTGTCATGAGCTAGTGGATAGCTTAAGCAACAATTGTCAATTTTATAATTAACAGTTCAGGAGAAATAGGCAGAAATGCGCTGTAGCGCCCCCATATGGCAGACTGACATGTCCCTTACAGGGTGGGCTCAGGGTCAGAGGACAAATGTACAACCCAAATTTCGTTTGGATTGCTCATTGTTTAGCCAGTCAAATGGCTGCTTGATTTTGATTGGCTAATGGTGGCCAGTATTTTACAACTAATGACTGCCATGATACTTGCCTGACCTCAGGCTTGGACGTAGTACATATCTGCCAAATTTCAATTAGATTGGTCAAGGCAGTCAGGAGATATTGCCAGTTTTTAGTTGTAGCGCCCCCTATTGACGAAATGTGGGCCGCATTGTATGGTGACCCCATAATAGAGCAGGGAGGTTGGATTGTAAGTTTGGTTCAGGTAGGCTAAGGTATGGAGAAGTTATAGCATTCAGACTGAAATAGGCCAAATTTAGGTGGGATTTGGGCATGGCTAGTGGCCATAAAATAGACAAATGTCAGACTTTCTTGAATATATTTTGATCAGCTCAGTGGACTGATCGGTTTGACACCTCATTTGTCTGATTTGGTTCAATATTGTAGGACTTGAAGGCAGAAGTCAGTTTCACAAATTATGCAAATTAGCAAAAAATCTAAGTAGGCGGAGCTTCATAGTCTAAATAGCCAGTTGGTAGAGCAAAGCTGTCTGTATCAGCAGAAAAAATAATTTCAATTATAGGACTAATAGGACAGGAGCTATGGACTGAAACGCGTTGGGGGGCGCTAGAGCGCCCCCATCTGGCTGACAGGCCTGGGTCGGAGAATCTGAGTAGCGGGTAGGAATTGACATCATATTACCAAGTTTGGTTGGTCTAGCACTTACGGTTTAGGCTGTGCATTCAGTTTTAGGGCGCGAAAAATAATAATAATAATAATAATAATAATAATAATAATAACTAGAAACTGCAGGCAGTTACTGAAGGGTCCAAAGGGTATGACAAGTAGGACAGGTAGGACAGGTAGGACAACAGATGGTTTGAGTAGAAGGTAGAAATCAGGATGGAGATTGTTGAGTGTCCGTCTAACAGGTCAGGAAATGTAGGACAGAATGTAGGACCCTGTGGTGTAGTGCCTGAACCTGACTGAATGTAATGTTTTGGTGAGATAGTCTGAGTAGTAGGTAGAAATCAGGATATAGACTAGTTAGTATCGGTCTAACAGGTCAGCAAATGCAGGACAGAATGTAGAACCCTGTGGTGGAGTGCCTTAGCCTGACTTAATACATGTTTTGGGTCAGATGGCCTGACTAGTTGGTAGATTTAGGGACCTTCATACCTGGTCTGGTAAGTGTAGATATTACATAGTTGCTTTTTTATACTGCCTGTGTAAACATAGGCTGTGTTGCATATTCTTAACAAAGTGCTGAGTTGCGGGAGTGTGACATGTAACAGCAGTAATATCATGCTGTATGCTATTCTAGGATGTATATTTAGACAGGAGAAAGGCTAAAAGTATTGAAGGCATTATTGAAATGGAGCGCTGACTCCACCTGCTGGCCAATTTATTATAAAATTGTAATTGCTGTAGTGTACACAGCCTGAAGAAAGATTAAAGTTTGAAAGATTTGTAAAAGTCAAATGGCAGGAGAATATAAGCAGATTAAAAATATGGACTTAGATGAAGGTTAAGGTGATTAATATTTTAATTTTTAAATAAACAATAAGCAGATTTCAGCTGCATTAACCAAGGTTGGTCTTAGACATATTATGACAGTGGCTGTAGTGCCCCCGTTTGACTGATTGCCACCAAACTTGGAAGGTCTTTTGCAGCTTGGCTGAGGCAGTCTAGTAACACAGCCGTGCATCAAATTTTGTGAGGATTGGATGAAGCATGCCAGAGATATAGCTATTTGAATGAAATAGGCATGGAAACAGTGTGGCCAGCAGGTGGAGTCAGCGCTCCATTTTAGAAATTGTATTCAATACTTTCAGGCCTTCTTATGTGTAAATTAAGTCTGATAATGTTCTATGAGGCAAATTGGTGAAAAATGAAAGTGAATAAAAAATATGGACTCAGGTGAAGGGAAAGGTAACAATTCTTTCAAGGTTTTATGAGAAATAAGGACATTTCAGCTGAATTTGCTAAGGTGGGTCTTAGACATATATGGACAGTGGCTGTAGCGCCCCTGTTTGACCGATTGGCACCAATATTGGAGGGTCTGTCTGAGGTCCCTTACTACATTAGGCCGTCAAATTTGATGAGGATTGGCTGAAGCACGGCTGAGATTCAGATGGTTGATTGAAATGAGCATGGATATGGTGCAGGTTTGTTGTAGCTGGTGGCCATAGCATACAGGTCAAGATATTTTTATGAATTATCCATAAGGGCAATGTCCTGATTGATGTACTACCAGAATGACCTACTTGGGCTGGATATTGTAGAAGTTACAGTAATATGTTATTTATTAAGTTATTAAACATCACAAGGGAATGAAAATGACTATCATTGGGCATTGCATATGTCTTGATTTGGCATGACTCACAGAACTGGCAGTACAAAATATTTTAACCAGTAATATGTCACTAGAACAGAAATGAGATAAATGTAAGTTGAACTGATTTTCAAGGTTTATACAGACATGTTATATTGTTGTAGCGCCCCCGTTTGACCGATCGGCACCAAATTTGGAGGGCCCTTCCGGACTACTATTCTACAGGATATATTAAAGTTTGGTGATGATTGGCTGAGGCAGGCCTGAGATATAGCTGTCTGATTGAATTGGGCATGGCACCTGTATGGTTTGTGTGTGGCTGGTGACTATACCTCATGGAAAGTTTATGATTTTTTTATGAATTATTTATTATGACTGTCTCCTGATTTAAATGATACCAGATTTGTGTAGGTTTGGTGAAAATCCTAGGAGGTTAACGAAATGTCTTGTTTTCAGACCAATATGAATTATGCAAAAACGCAAAGATGCAGAAGCAAGTTCTACATGTTGTTTGATTTGGCATGTCGTACTTAATTGACCGGGCAACAATTAGACTGCCATAACAGGATGGAGATTTAGCGTAGCTCTAATGTGACAGGAGATGTAGGGCAAACCGTAGAGGAGGATACTAAAAAGTCAGACAGAACTACAGGTCAGCAGATGTCAGACAGAACAGAACTTGTTTAGGTCAGATGGTTTGAGTAGAAGGTAGAAATCATGATGTAGATTGTTGAGTGTCGGTCTAACAGGTCAGGAAATGTAGGACAGAATGTAGAACCCTGTGGTGTAGTGCCTGAACCTGACTGAATGCATTGTTTTGGTCAGATGGTCTCAGTAGTAGGTAGAAATCAGGATATAGATTAGTTAGTATCGGTCTAACAGGTCAGCAAATGTAGGACAGAATGTAGAACCCTGTGGTGGAGTGCCTTAGCCTGACTGAATGCATGGTTTGGGTCAGATGGCCTGACTAGTTGGTAGATTTAGGGACCTTCATACCTGGTCTGGTAAGTCTAGATATTACAGAGTTTTCTTTTTTATACTGCCTGTGTAAACATAGGCTGTGTTGCATATTCTTAACAAAGTGCTGAGTTGCGTATTGTGACATGTAACAGCAGTAATATCATGCTGTATCATATTCTAGGTTATACATTTAGACAGGAGAAAGGCTAAAAGTATTGAAGGCATTATTGAAATGGAGCGCTGACTCCACCTGCTGGCCAATTTATTATAAAATTGTAATTGCTGCAGTGTACACAGCCTGAAGAAAGATTGAAGTTTGAAAGATTTGTAAAAGTCAAATGGCAGGAAAATATAAGCAGATTAAAAATATGGACTTAGATGAAGGGAAAGGTGATTAATTTTTTAATTTTTAAATAAACGATAAGCAGATTTCAGCTGCATTAACCAAGGTTGGTCTTAGACATATTAGGACAGTGGCTGTAGTGCCCCCGTTTGACCGATTGCCACCAAACTTGGAAGGTCTTTCTGAAGTCTAGTAACACAGATGTGCGTCAAATTTTGTGAGGATTGGATGAAGCATGCCAGAGATATAGCTATTTTAATGAAATGGGCATGGAAACAGTGTGGCCAGCAGGTGGAGTCAGCGCTCCATTTTAGAAATTGTATTCAATACTTTCAGGCCTTCTTATGTGTAAATTAAGTCTGATAATGTTCTATGAGGCAAATCGGTGAAAAATGAAAGTGAATAAGAAATATGGACTCAGGTGAAGGGAAAGGTAACAATTCTTTCAAGGTTTTATGAGAAATAAGGACATTTCAGCTGAATTTGCTAAGGTGGGTCTTAGAAATATATGGACAGTGGCTGTAGCGCCCCCATTTGACCGATTGGAACCAAAATTGGAGGGTCTGTCTGAGGTCCCTTACTACATTAGGCCGTCAAATTTGATGAGGATTGGCTGAAGCACAGCTGAGCTTTAGATGGTTGATTGAAATGAGCATGGATATGGTGCAGGTTTGTTGTAGCTGGTGGCCATAGCGTACAGGTTAAGATATTTTTATGAATTATCCATAATGGCAATGTCCTGATTGATGTACTACCAGAATGACCTACTTGGGCTGAACATTGTAGAAGTTACAGTAATATGTTATTTATTAAGTTTTTAAACATCACAAGGGAATGAAAATGACTATCATTGGGCATTGCATATGTCTTGATTTGGCATGACTCACAGAACTGGCAGTACAAAATATTTTAACCAGTAACATGTCACTAGAACAGAAATGAGATAAATGTAAGTTGAACTGATTTTCAAGGTTTATACAGACATGTTATGTTGTTGTAGCGCCCCCGTTTGACCGATCGGCACCAAATTTGGAGGGCCCTTCCGGACTACTATTCTACAGGATATATTAAAGTTTGGTGATGATTGGCTGAGGCAGGCCTGAGATATAGCTGTCTGATTGAATTGGGCATGGCACCTGTATGGTTTGTGTGTGGCTGGTGACTATACCTCATGGAAAGTTTATGATTTTTTTTATGAATTATTTATTATGACTGTCTCCTGATTTAAATGATACCAGATTTGTGTAGGTTTGGTGAAAATCCTAGGAGGTTAACGAAATGTCTTGTTTTCAGACCAATATGAATTATGCAAAAACGCAAAGATGCAGAAGCAAGTTCTACATGTTGTTTGATTTGGCATGTCGTACTGAATTGACCTGGCAAGAAATGTCGATTGTAGGCTTCACCGTTCTCGAGAAATAGGCAGAAATGCAAAAGTTGTCACTGTTGCGCCCCCATCTGGCCGAGTGAGGTGTCCTTTACAGTTTAGGCAGAGGGTCAGAGCACAAATGTATCACCCAAATTTGATTTAGATTGGTCATTGAGAAGCCTGTGAAATGCCTGCTTGATTTTGATTGGCTGATGGCGGCCACTCTTTAAGGAATAATTACTGCCATTGTAGGTGACTGACCACAGGCTGCTTCCTAGTACATATCTACCAAATTTCAGTTAGATTGGCAAAGGCAGTCAGGAGATATTGCCAGTTTTTAGTTGTAGCGCCCCCTATTGACGAAATGCGGCCCGCCTCGGACCGTGTCCCCAGAATGGTGTAGGGAGGTAGCATTTCAAATTTGGTCAAGGTAGGCCAAGGCACGGCCAAGTTATAGCCGTCAGACCAAAACGGGCCAAATTTGGACATTGTTTGGGCGTGGCTAATGGCCGTAGGATATAAAAATGTCTGAATTTTGTGGATAATTCTTGATCAGCAGAGAATTCTGATTCGTCTGACACCTCATTTGTCTGATTTGGTAGGACAAGCCAGGACTTTAAGGAAAAAGTAGGATTGGCAAATTATGCAAATTAGCAAAAAATCTAAGTAGGCGGAGCTTCATAGTCCAAATGGCAAGTTGGTAGGGCTTTGCTGTCTGTATATGTAGAACAAAGAATTTCGATTGTAGGTCTAACAGGACAGGAGATATCGACCGAAACGTGTTGGGGGGCGCTAAGGCGCCCCCATCTGGCTGGCAGGACTGGGTAGGACAACCTGAGTAGTGGGTAGGAATTGACATCATCTGACCAAGTTTGGTTGGTCTAGCTCTTACAGTTTAGGCTGTACATTCAGTTTTAGGGCAGAAAAATAATAATAATAATAATAATAATAACTAGAAACTGCAGGCAGTTACTGAAGGGTCCAAAGGGTATGACAAGTAGGACAGGTAGGACAGGTAGGACAACAGATGGTTTGAGTAGAAGGTAGAAATCAGGATGGAGATTGTTGAGTGTCCGTCTAACAGGTCAGGAAATGTAGGACAGAATGTAGGACCCTGTGGTGTAGTGCCTGAACCTGACTGAATGTAATGTTTTGGTGAGATAGTCTGAGTAGTAGGTAGAAATCAGGATATAGACTAGTTAGTATCGGTCTAACAGGTCAGCAAATGCAGGACAGAATGTAGAACCCTGTGGTGGAGTGCCTTAGCCTGACTTAATACATGTTTTGGGTCAGATGGCCTGACTAGTTGGTAGATTTAGGGACCTTCATACCTGGTCTGGTAAGTGTAGATATTACATAGTTGCTTTTTTATACTGCCTGTGTAAACATAGGCTGTGTTGCATATTCTTAACAAAGTGCTGAGTTGCGGGAGTGTGACATGTAACAGCAGTAATATCATGCTGTATGCTATTCTAGGATGTATATTTAGACAGGAGAAAGGCTAAAAGTATTGAAGGCATTATTGAAATGGAGCGCTGACTCCACCTGCTGGCCAATTTATTATAAAATTGTAATTGCTGTAGTGTACACAGCCTGAAGAAAGATTAAAGTTTGAAAGATTTGTAAAAGTCAAATGGCAGGAGAATATAAGCAGATTAAAAATATGGACTTAGATGAAGGTTAAGGTGATTAATATTTTAATTTTTAAATAAACAATAAGCAGATTTCAGCTGCATTAACCAAGGTTGGTCTTAGACATATTATGACAGTGGCTGTAGTGCCCCCGTTTGACTGATTGCCACCAAACTTGGAAGGTCTTTTGCAGCTTGGCTGAGGCAGTCTAGTAACACAGCCGTGCATCAAATTTTGTGAGGATTGGATGAAGCATGCCAGAGATATAGCTATTTGAATGAAATAGGCATGGAAACAGTGTGGCCAGCAGGTGGAGTCAGCGCTCCATTTTAGAAATTGTATTCAATACTTTCAGGCCTTCTTATGTGTAAATTAAGTCTGATAATGTTCTATGAGGCAAATTGGTGAAAAATGAAAGTGAATAAAAAATATGGACTCAGGTGAAGGGAAAGGTAACAATTCTTTCAAGGTTTTATGAGAAATAAGGACATTTCAGCTGAATTTGCTAAGGTGGGTCTTAGACATATATGGACAGTGGCTGTAGCGCCCCTGTTTGACCGATTGGCACCAATATTGGAGGGTCTGTCTGAGGTCCCTTACTACATTAGGCCGTCAAATTTGATGAGGATTGGCTGAAGCACGGCTGAGATTCAGATGGTTGATTGAAATGAGCATGGATATGGTGCAGGTTTGTTGTAGCTGGTGGCCATAGCATACAGGTCAAGATATTTTTATGAATTATCCATAAGGGCAATGTCCTGATTGATGTACTACCAGAATGACCTACTTGGGCTGGATATTGTAGAAGTTACAGTAATATGTTATTTATTAAGTTATTAAACATCACAAGGGAATGAAAATGACTATCATTGGGCATTGCATATGTCTTGATTTGGCATGACTCACAGAACTGGCAGTACAAAATATTTTAACCAGTAATATGTCACTAGAACAGAAATGAGATAAATGTAAGTTGAACTGATTTTCAAGGTTTATACAGACATGTTATATTGTTGTAGCGCCCCCGTTTGACCGATCGGCACCAAATTTGGAGGGCCCTTCCGGACTACTATTCTACAGGATATATTAAAGTTTGGTGATGATTGGCTGAGGCAGGCCTGAGATATAGCTGTCTGATTGAATTGGGCATGGCACCTGTATGGTTTGTGTGTGGCTGGTGACTATACCTCATGGAAAGTTTATGATTTTTTTATGAATTATTTATTATGACTGTCTCCTGATTTAAATGATACCAGATTTGTGTAGGTTTGGTGAAAATCCTAGGAGGTTAACGAAATGTCTTGTTTTCAGACCAATATGAATTATGCAAAAACGCAAAGATGCAGAAGCAAGTTCTACATGTTGTTTGATTTGGCATGTCGTACTTAATTGACCGGGCAACAATTAGACTGCCATAACAGGATGGAGATTTAGCGTAGCTCTAATGTGACAGGAGATGTAGGGCAAACCGTAGAGGAGGATACTAAAAAGTCAGACAGAACTACAGGTCAGCAGATGTCAGACAGAACAGAACTTGTTTAGGTCAGATGGTTTGAGTAGAAGGTAGAAATCATGATGTAGATTGTTGAGTGTCGGTCTAACAGGTCAGGAAATGTAGGACAGAATGTAGAACCCTGTGGTGTAGTGCCTGAACCTGACTGAATGCATTGTTTTGGTCAGATGGTCTCAGTAGTAGGTAGAAATCAGGATATAGATTAGTTAGTATCGGTCTAACAGGTCAGCAAATGTAGGACAGAATGTAGAACCCTGTGGTGGAGTGCCTTAGCCTGACTGAATGCATGGTTTGGGTCAGATGGCCTGACTAGTTGGTAGATTTAGGGACCTTCATACCTGGTCTGGTAAGTCTAGATATTACAGAGTTTTCTTTTTTATACTGCCTGTGTAAACATAGGCTGTGTTGCATATTCTTAACAAAGTGCTGAGTTGCGTATTGTGACATGTAACAGCAGTAATATCATGCTGTATCATATTCTAGGTTATACATTTAGACAGGAGAAAGGCTAAAAGTATTGAAGGCATTATTGAAATGGAGCGCTGACTCCACCTGCTGGCCAATTTATTATAAAATTGTAATTGCTGCAGTGTACACAGCCTGAAGAAAGATTGAAGTTTGAAAGATTTGTAAAAGTCAAATGGCAGGAAAATATAAGCAGATTAAAAATATGGACTTAGATGAAGGGAAAGGTGATTAATTTTTTAATTTTTAAATAAACGATAAGCAGATTTCAGCTGCATTAACCAAGGTTGGTCTTAGACATATTAGGACAGTGGCTGTAGTGCCCCCGTTTGACCGATTGCCACCAAACTTGGAAGGTCTTTCTGAAGTCTAGTAACACAGATGTGCGTCAAATTTTGTGAGGATTGGATGAAGCATGCCAGAGATATAGCTATTTTAATGAAATGGGCATGGAAACAGTGTGGCCAGCAGGTGGAGTCAGCGCTCCATTTTAGAAATTGTATTCAATACTTTCAGGCCTTCTTATGTGTAAATTAAGTCTGATAATGTTCTATGAGGCAAATCGGTGAAAAATGAAAGTGAATAAGAAATATGGACTCAGGTGAAGGGAAAGGTAACAATTCTTTCAAGGTTTTATGAGAAATAAGGACATTTCAGCTGAATTTGCTAAGGTGGGTCTTAGAAATATATGGACAGTGGCTGTAGCGCCCCCATTTGACCGATTGGAACCAAAATTGGAGGGTCTGTCTGAGGTCCCTTACTACATTAGGCCGTCAAATTTGATGAGGATTGGCTGAAGCACAGCTGAGCTTTAGATGGTTGATTGAAATGAGCATGGATATGGTGCAGGTTTGTTGTAGCTGGTGGCCATAGCGTACAGGTTAAGATATTTTTATGAATTATCCATAATGGCAATGTCCTGATTGATGTACTACCAGAATGACCTACTTGGGCTGAACATTGTAGAAGTTACAGTAATATGTTATTTATTAAGTTTTTAAACATCACAAGGGAATGAAAATGACTATCATTGGGCATTGCATATGTCTTGATTTGGCATGACTCACAGAACTGGCAGTACAAAATATTTTAACCAGTAACATGTCACTAGAACAGAAATGAGATAAATGTAAGTTGAACTGATTTTCAAGGTTTATACAGACATGTTATGTTGTTGTAGCGCCCCCGTTTGACCGATCGGCACCAAATTTGGAGGGCCCTTCCGGACTACTATTCTACAGGATATATTAAAGTTTGGTGATGATTGGCTGAGGCAGGCCTGAGATATAGCTGTCTGATTGAATTGGGCATGGCACCTGTATGGTTTGTGTGTGGCTGGTGACTATACCTCATGGAAAGTTTATGATTTTTTTTATGAATTATTTATTATGACTGTCTCCTGATTTAAATGATACCAGATTTGTGTAGGTTTGGTGAAAATCCTAGGAGGTTAACGAAATGTCTTGTTTTCAGACCAATATGAATTATGCAAAAACGCAAAGATGCAGAAGCAAGTTCTACATGTTGTTTGATTTGGCATGTCGTACTGAATTGACCTGGCAAGAAATGTCGATTGTAGGCTTCACCGTTCTCGAGAAATAGGCAGAAATGCAAAAGTTGTCACTGTTGCGCCCCCATCTGGCCGAGTGAGGTGTCCTTTACAGTTTAGGCAGAGGGTCAGAGCACAAATGTATCACCCAAATTTGATTTAGATTGGTCATTGAGAAGCCTGTGAAATGCCTGCTTGATTTTGATTGGCTGATGGCGGCCACTCTTTAAGGAATAATTACTGCCATTGTAGGTGACTGACCACAGGCTGCTTCCTAGTACATATCTACCAAATTTCAGTTAGATTGGCAAAGGCAGTCAGGAGATATTGCCAGTTTTTAGTTGTAGCGCCCCCTATTGACGAAATGCGGCCCGCCTCGGACCGTGTCCCCAGAATGGTGTAGGGAGGTAGCATTTCAAATTTGGTCAAGGTAGGCCAAGGCACGGCCAAGTTATAGCCGTCAGACCAAAACGGGCCAAATTTGGACATTGTTTGGGCGTGGCTAATGGCCGTAGGATATAAAAATGTCTGAATTTTGTGGATAATTCTTGATCAGCAGAGAATTCTGATTCGTCTGACACCTCATTTGTCTGATTTGGTAGGACAAGCCAGGACTTTAAGGAAAAAGTAGGATTGGCAAATTATGCAAATTAGCAAAAAATCTAAGTAGGCGGAGCTTCATAGTCCAAATGGCAAGTTGGTAGGGCTTTGCTGTCTGTATATGTAGAACAAAGAATTTCGATTGTAGGTCTAACAGGACAGGAGATATCGACCGAAACGTGTTGGGGGGCGCTAAGGCGCCCCCATCTGGCTGGCAGGACTGGGTAGGACAACCTGAGTAGTGGGTAGGAATTGACATCATCTGACCAAGTTTGGTTGGTCTAGCTCTTACAGTTTAGGCTGTACATTCAGTTTTAGGGCAGAAAAATAATAATAATAATAATAATAATAATAATCCTAAGAAAAACAATAATGGTCCATAAGGACTTCGTCCTTTGGACCCTTAATAATCCTAAGAAAAACAATAATGGTCCATAAGGACTTCGTCCTTTGGACCCTTAATAACTAGAAACTGCAGGCAGTTACGAAAGGGTCCAAAGCGCAGGACGATCGGACTGGTAGGACAGTAGAGGAATAACGGCAGAGAACCGGCGGCCATGGTAGTAGAAAGTCAGACAGAATTAGACTGCCATAACAGGATAGGAGATGTAGGACAGAGCAGGACGGTCTCAGTAGTAGGCAGACATTACGATGTAGATGCTTTTAGTGCAGGTGTAACAGGCCAGTAAACATCAGAGAGTACACTGTGCACATCAGGATACCTAGCTGAAACACCAACCTAAGCTGGGTTCGAACCGGCGACCCTCTGATTACAGGCAAACAGGATTAGCACACTGAGCCACCCGCTGCTGTGGGTAAGATGAGTGAGATCAGTAGACTGGTTTTAATGACAGCAGATTTATGTATGTTTGGTGAAAATCCTACGAGGTTAACAAAATAACCTATTTTCAAACAACTATAAATCATGCAAAAAGGCAAAGATGTAGAACCAAGTTCTTTATGCAGTTGAAATTCATCATGACATAGTAAATTGGACTGGCAATAAATTTCAACTGTAGGCTTGACAGTTCTGTAGATATAGGCATAAATGCAAATCGGGGTGCTGTAGCGCCCCCCTCTGACTGACTGTGACGGGTCAGTGGGACTGAGTAGTGGGTAGGAATAGGAATCTTGTTGCCAAATTTGGTCAGTCTAGGACTTACGGTTTAGGCTGGGCATTCAGTTTTAGGGAAGAAAAATAATTATTGTTCAACCCTATGAAGGAGTCCCTCAGCCCGTCTAAATTATAATAAAAGAAGCTTCATTAATCCTCGTCTCCCCAGCTCACTTTATGTAGGATATGCTGTGCACATCAGGATGCGTAGCTCAAGTACCCACCGAAGCTGGGTTTGAACCTGCGACCCTCTGATTACAAGCATACAAGTTTAGCCCACTGAGCCACCCACTGCCGTGGGCAAAATGGGTGAGATCGGTAGACACCTTCCTACCTGATCTGGTAACTCATTTTACCTCAATGAGCCTAGGTGGGTCTTAGACACATACAGACAGTGGCCGTAGCATTACCGTTTGACCGATCGACACGAAATTTGTATGGTATCTCTGCGGTACAGCCATACATTTGCGAGAGAAATTTTGTAATGATTGGCTGAAGCATCCCTGAGATATAGCTGTCTGATTGAAATGGGTGAGGTACCAGTACAGTCAGGGTGTGGCTGGTGGCTGTACCTTGCCGAAAGTTTAAGTTTTTTTCTGTAAGTCTTTAAAAGGACTGTTTCCTGATCATAAAGACAGCAGATTTATGTAGGTTCGGTGAAAATCCTTGCAGTTTAATGAAATAACCTGTTTTCAAAGAACTATAAATCATGCAAAAACACAAAGATGCAGAACCAAGTTCTATACGTTGTCAGGTTTGACATGACGTTGTGAATTGGATTGGCAATAAATTTCAACTGTAGGCTTGACAGTTCTGGAGATATAGGCAGAAATGCAAATCAGACTGCTGTAGCGCCCCCATCTGACTGACTGGGACGGGTCAGAGGGGCTGAGTAGTGGGTAGGAATAGGCATCTTGGTGCCAAATTTGGTCAGCCTAGGTCTTATGGTTTAGGCTGGGCATTCAGTTTTAGGGAAGAAAAATAATTATAATCTAACCGTTTGGAAGAGAGCCTGAGCCCATCTGAATGGCTGGTTTAATAAAATTTTTTGTATTTTTTTTCCTCTTGCTTTACGGAGAGCATGCTGCGCACATCGGGCTGCCTAGCTCAAGTACCCACCGAAGCTGGGTTCGAACCGGCGACCCTCTGATTACAAGCATGCAAGTTTAGCCCACTGAGCCACCCGCTGCTGTTGGTAAGATGGGTGAGATCGCTGGACACCTTCCTACCTGATCTGGTAACTCATTTTAGCTCAATTGGCCTAGGTTGGTCTTAGTAACATATGAACAGTGGCCGTAGCGCTCCCATTTGACCAATCGACACAAAATTTGGAGGGTCTCTCGGTGGTACAGCCCTACATTAGTGAGAGAAATTTGGAAATGATTTGCTGAAGCATGCCTTAGATATAGCTGTCTGATTTAAATGGACACGGCACCAGTATGGTCATGGTGTGGCTTTTTTACGTACCTTACCGAAAGTTTATTTTTTTTCTCTCAGTATTTAAAAGGACTGTCTCCTGATTTTAATGACAACAGACTTATGTAGGTGAGGTGAAAATCGTAGAAGGATAATGAAAAAGCCTGTTTTCAGAAAAACATAAATCATGCAAAAACAGAAAGATGCAGAACCAAGTTGTATATGCAGTTGGATTCAGCAGGATATAGTTAATTGGACTGGCAATAAAATTAATGTGTAAGCTAGGCAGTTCTGGAGAAATAGGCAGAAATGCAGATGGGGGCGCTGTCATGCCCCCATCTGGCCTAATGAGATGTCCTTTACAGGGTGGGCTGAGGGTCAGAGGACAAATGTACCAGCTAAATTTGATTTGGATTGGTCATCTTTAAGCCAGTCAAATTGCTGCTTGATTTTGATTGGCCGATGATGGCCACTGTTTCAGGACTCATGACTACCATTGCACGTGACTGACCTAAGGCTGCGTCCTAGTACATACCTTCCAAATTTCAGTTGGATTGGCCGAGGCAGTCAGAAGATATTGGCAGTTTTTAGTTGTAGCGCCCCCTATGGATGAAATGCGGCCCGCCTTGGACCGTTTCCCCAGAATGCTGTACGGAGCTGGCATTTCAAATTTGGTCAATGTAGACCAAGGCACGGCCAAGTTATAGCCATCAGACCAAAACGGGACAAATTTGGACATTGTTTCGGCATGGCTAATGGCCGTACAATACAAAAATGTCTCAATTTTTTTAGAAATTCTTGATGAGCTCAGAGTTCTGATTCGTTTGACACCTCATTTGTCTGATTTGGTAGGACAAGCTAGGACTTTAAGAGATAAGTAGTATTTGCAAAATATGCAAATTAGCAAAAAATCTAAGTAGGCGGAGCTTCATGGTCCCCTTGACTTTTTGGTAGGGCATGGCTGTCTGTATCAGCAGAAAAAAGAATTTTGGTTGTAGGACAAACAGGACAGGAGATATTGACTGAAACGTGTTGGGGGGCGCTACGGCGCCCCCCTCTGGCTGAGTCGGACGGGTCGGACAACCTGAGTAGTGGGTAGGAATACCAATCATCCTACCAAATTTGGTCGGCCTAGGACTTACGGTTTAGGCTGGGCATTCAGTTTTAGGGAAGAAAAATAATAAAAAAAATAATAAAAAAAATA
The DNA here is from genome assembly GCF_048594095.1 of Paramormyrops kingsleyae. Classification (NCBI taxonomy): domain Eukaryota; kingdom Metazoa; phylum Chordata; class Actinopteri; order Osteoglossiformes; family Mormyridae; genus Paramormyrops; species Paramormyrops kingsleyae. The sequence continues at coordinate 118,707 of NW_027325978.1, forward strand.
ATAATCCTAACAAAAACAATAAGGTTCCATAGCACTACGTGCTTTGGACCCTTAATAATCTTAACAAAAACAATAAGGTTCCATAGCACTACGTGCTTTGGACCCTTAATAACTAGAAACTGCAAGCAGTTACTAAAGGGTCCAAAGCGTAGGACAATCGGACTGGTAGGACAGTAGAGGAATAAGGGCATAGATCTGGCGGCCATGGTAGTAGAAAGTCAGACAGAATTAGTCAGCCATAACATGATGGAAATTTTGGCATAGGTCTAATGCAATATGACTATATATGTTCCTGGATTTGGTACAACATAGTAAATTTGACTGCCAATAAAATTTAAGTGTAGGACAAGTAGTACAGGAGATATCGACCAAAATGTGTTGTGGGGCGCAACGGTGCCCCCCTCTGACTGACTGGGATGGGTCAGAGAGGCTCAGTAGTGGATAGCAATCTTACTGCCAAATTTGGACGGCCTAGGACTTACGGTTTAGGCTGGGCATTCAGTGTTAGGGAAGAAAAATAATTATAATCGAACCCTCCGGAGGAGTGCCTAAGCCCGTCTGAATGGCTGGTTTAATAACAAAAATAGAAGCTTCATTGACCATCATGGGGAAAATGCCTATATGTCTCCCCAGCTTGCTTTACAGAGAGCATGCTGTGCACATCGGGCTGCCTAGCTCAAGTACCAACCGAAGCTGGGTTCGAACCGGTGACCCTCTGATTACAAGCACACAGGTTTAGCCCACTGAGCCACCCGCTTCTGATGGTAAGATGGGTGAAATCAGTAGACATTTTCATAACTGATCTGGTAACTCAGTATAGCTGAATTGGCCTAGGTTGGTCTTAGTAACATATAAACAGTGGCCGTAGCGCTCCCGTTTGACTGATCGACACAAAATTTGGAGGGTCGCTCATTGGTATAGCACTGCATTAGTGAGAGAAATTTGGTAATGAATGGCTGAAGCATGCCTGAGATATAGCTGTCTGATTGAAATGTACGTGGCACCAGTATGGTCATGGTTTGGCTTTTGGCCGTACCCTACTGAAAGCTTAAGATTTTTTCTCTAAATCATTAAAAGGACTGTCTCCTGATTTGAATGACAGCAGATTTAAGTAGGTGCGGCAAAAATCATAGGAGGGCAATGAAAAAGCCTGTTTTCAGACAAATATAAATTATGCAAAAATGCAATGATATATAACCAAGTTCCATATGTGTTTAGATTTGCATTGACATATTGAATTAGACTGGCAATCAATTTCAACTGTAGGCTTGATAGTTCTGTAGAAATAGGCAGAAATGCAAATGGGGCCACTGTAGCGCCCCCATCTGGCCTAGTGAGTTGTCCTTTACAGGGTTTGCAGAGGGTCAGAAGATGAATGTAGCAGCCAAATTTTGGTTTGATTGGTCATTGTTAAGCCTGTCAAATGGCTGCTTGATGTTGATTGGCTAATGGCAGCCAAGCTTTTATGATTGATGACTGGCATTGTATGTGACTGTCCTCAGGCTAGGTCCTAGTATATGTCTGCCAAATTTCAGTTGGATTGGCCAAGGCAGTCAGGAGATATTGGCAGTTTTTAGTTGTAGCGCCCCCTATGGACGAAATGCAGCCCGCCTTGGAACATGTCCCCAGAATGGTGTCGGGAGGTAGGATTTCAAATTTGGTCTAGGTAGGCCAAGGCACAGCCAAGTTATAGCCATCAGACCAAAATGGGCCAAATTTGGACATTGTTTGGGCGTGGCTAATGGCCGTATGATATAAAAATGTCTCAATTTTGTTAATGGTTCTTGATCAGCTGAGAATTCTGATTCGTCTGACACCTCATTTGTCTGATTTGGTAGGACAAGCCAGGACTTTAAGGAAAAAGTAGGATTTGCAAATTATGCAAATTAGCAAAAAATCTAAGTAGGCGGAGCTTCATGGTCCCATTGACTTTTTGGTAGGGCAGGGCTGTCTGCATCAGGAGAAAAAAGAATTTCGATGGTCGGACAAACAGGACAGGAGATATCGTCCAAAACGTGTTGGGGGGCGCTACGGCGCCCCCCTCTGGCTGAGTCGGACGGGTCGGACAACCTGAGTAGTGGGTAGGAATTGCAATCATCCTACCAAATTTGGTAGGCCTAGCACTTACGGTTTAGGCTGGGCATTCAGTTTTAGGGAAGAAAAATAATAAAAATAATAATCCTAACAAAAACAATAAGGTTCCATAGCACTACGTGCTTTGGACCCTTAATAAAAGAGAAAAATCCTAAGAAAAACAATAATGGTCCATAAGGACTTCGTCCTTTGGACCCTTAACTAGAAACTGCAAGCAGTTACGAAAGGGTCCAAAGCGTAGGACGATCGGACTGGTAGGACAGTAGAGGAATAACGGCAGAGAACCGGCGGCCAGGGTAGTAGAAAGTCAGACAAAATTATACTGCCATAACAGGATGAAGATTTAGCGTAGCTCTAATGCGACAGGAGATGTAGGGCAAACCGTAGAGGAGGGTACTAACAAGTCAGACAGAACAACAGGTCAGCAGATGTCAGACAGAACAGAACTTGTTTTGGTCAGATGGTTTTAGTAGAAGGTAGAAATCAGGATGCAGATTGTTTAGTATCGGCCTAACAGGTCAGCAAATGTAGGACAGAATGTAGAACCCTGTGGTGGAGTGCCTTAGCCTGACTTAATGCATGGTTTGGGTCAGATGGCCTGACTAGTTGGTAGATTTAGGCACCTTCATACCTGGTCTGGTAAGTCTAGATATTACACAGTTGCTAATTTATACTGCCTGTGTAAACATAGGCTGTGTTGCATATTCTTAACAAAGTGCTGAGTTGCGGCAGTGTGACATGTAACAGCAGTAATATCATGCTGTATCATATTGTAGGTTGTACATTTAGACTGGAGAAAGGCTAAAAGTATTGAAGGCATTATTGAAATGGAGCGCTGACTCCACCTGCTGGCCAATTTATTATAAAATTGTAATTGCTGCAGTGTACACAGCCTGAAGAAAGATTAAAGTTTGAAAGATTTGTAAAAGTCAAATGGCAGGAAAATATATGCAGATTAAAAATATGGACTTAGATGAAGGGAAAGGTGATTAATATTTTAATTTTTAAATAAACAATAAGCAGATTTCAGCTGCATTAACCAAGGTTGGTCTTAGACATATTAGAACAGCGGCTGTAGCACCCGAATTTGACCGATTGCCACCAAACTTGGAAGGTCTGTCTGTAGTACAGTGACACAGAAGCGAGTCAAATTTTGTAAGGATTTGATGAAGCATGCCAGAGATATAGCTGTTTGATTGAAATGGGTATGGAAATGGTGTGGCCAGCAGGTGGAGTCAGCGCTCCATTTTAGAAATTCCATTTAATACTTTCAGGCCTTCTTATGTGTAAATTAAGTCTGATAATGTTCTATGAGGCAAATCGGTGAAAAATGAAAGTAAATAAAAAACATGGACTCAGGTGAAGGGAAAGGTAACAATTTTTTCAAGGTTTTATGAGAAATAAGGACATTTCAGCTGAATTTGCTAAGGTGGGTCTTAGACATATATGGACAGTGGCTGTAGCACCCCCGTTTGACCGATTGGCACCAAAATTGGAGGGTCTGTCTGAGGTCCCTTACTACATTAGGCTGTCAAATTTGATGAGGATTGGCTGAAGCATGGCTGAGATTTAGATGGTTGATTTAAATGAGCATGGATATGGTGCAGGTTTGTTGTAGCTGGTGGCCATAGCATACAGGTCAAGATATTTTTATGAATTATCCATTAGGGCAATGTCCTGATTGATGTACTACCAGAATGACCTACTTGGGCTGGACATTGTAGAAGTTACAGTAATATGTTATTTATTAAGTTTTTAAACATCACAAGTGAATGAAAATGACTATCATTCGGCATTGCATATGTATTGATTTGGCATGACTCATAGAACTGGCAGTACAAAATATTTTAACCAGTAATATGTCACTATAACAGAAATGAGATAAATGTAAGTTGAACTGATTTTCAAGGTTTATACAGACATGTTAAATTGTTGTAACGCCCCCGTTTGACCGATCGGCACCAAAATTGGAGGGTCTGTCTGAGGTCCCTTACTACATTAGGCCATCAAATTTGATGAGGATTGGCTGAAGCACGGCTGAGATTTAGATGGTTGATTGAAATGAGCATGGAAATGGTGCAAGTTGGATGTAGCTGGTGGCCGTAGCATACAGGTAGGTCAAGTAGCCACCGAAACTGGGTTTGAACCGGCAACTCTCTGATCACAAGCACGCAGGCTTAGCCCACTGTGCCACATGCTGCATTTGGTAAGATGGGGGAAATCGGTAGACTGCTTCCTACCTGACCTGGTAACTCATTTTAGCTGAATTAGCATAGGTTGGTCTTAGACACATATAAACAGTGGCCGTAGCGCTCCCGTCAGACCGATTGACATGAAATTTGGAACGTGTCTCTGTGGTACAGCCCTACATCAGAGAGAGAAATTTGGTAATGATTAGCCGAAGCATGCCTGAGATATAGCTGTCTGATTGAAATAGGCGAGTCACCAGCACAGTCAGGGTGTCCCTGGTGGCCATACCTTACCAAAAGTTTATGTTTTTTCTCTAAGTCTTTAAAAGGACTGTCTCCTGATTAGAATGACAACAGACTTATGTAGATTGGCCGAAAATCATAGGAGGATAATGAAAAAGCCTGTTTTTAGAAAAATACAAAATTGTGCAATAATGCGAAGATGCATATAATAGCTCTATATGTTGTTTGATTTGGCATGACATAGTGGATTAGAATGGCAAAAAATTTCAACTGTAGGCATGACAGTTCTGAAGATATAGGCAGAAATGTAAATTAGGGCACTGTAGCGCCCCCATGTGGCCGAGTGAGGTGTCCTTTGCATGGTGGGCTGCGGGTCGGAGGACAAATATAGCACCAAAATTTGGTCTAGATTGGTCATTGATAAGCCTGTCAAATGGCTGCTTGATTTTGATTGGCTGATGGCGGCCACTCTTTAAGGAATAATGACTGCCATTGTATGTGGCTGATGTAAGGCTGGGCCCTAGAACATATCTGCCAAATTTCAGTAAGATTGGCAAAGGCAGTCAGGAGATATTGCCAGTTTTTAATTGTAGCGCCCCCTATGGGCGAAATGCGGCCCGCCACGGACGGTGTCCCCAGAATGGAGTAGGGAGGTAGCATTTCAAATTTGGTCAAGGTAGGCCAAGGCACGGCCAAGTTACAGCCGTCAGACCAAAACGGGCCAAATTTGGACATTGTTAGGGCGTGGCTAATGGCCGTAGGATATAAAAATGTCTGAATTTTCTTAATGATTCTTGATCAGCTGAGAATTCTGATTCGTCTGACACCTCATTTGTCTGATTTGGTAGGACAAGCCAGGACTTGAAGGAAAAAGTAGGATTTGCAAATTATGCAAATTAGCAAAAAATCTAAGTAGGCGGAGCTTCATGGTCCCATTGACTTTTTGGTAGGGCATGGCTGTCTGTATCAGGAGAAAAAAGAATTTCGAAGGTAGGACAAACTGGACAGGAGATATCGTCCAAAACGTGTTGGGGGGCGCTACGGCGCCCCCCTCTGGCTGAGTCGGACGCGTCGGACACGCTGAGTAGTGGGTAGGAATTCCAATCATCCTACCAAATTTGGTAGGCCTAGGACTTACGGTTTAGGCTGGGCATTCAGTTTTAGGGCAGAAAAATAATAATAACTAGAAACTGCAAGCAGTTACGAATGGGTCCAAAGCGTAGGACAATCGGACTGGTAGGACAGTAGAGGAATAAGGGCAGAGATCCGGCGGCCAGGGTAGTAAAAAGTCAGACAGAATTAGACTGCCATAACTGGATGCAGATTTAGCATAGCTCTAATGCGACAGGAGATGTAGGGCAAACCGTAGAGGAGGATACCAACAAGTCAGACAGAACTACAGGTCAGCAGATGTCAGACAGAAGAGAACTTGTTTCGGTCAGATGGTTTGAGTAGAAGGTAGAAATCATGATGTAGATTGTTTAGTGTCGGTCTAACAGGTCAGGAAATGTAGCACAGAATGTAGAACCCTGTGGTGTAGTGCCTGAACCTGACTGAATGCATTGTTTTGGTCAGATGGTCTGAGTAGTAGGTAGAAATCAGGATATAGATTAGTTAGTATCGGTCTAACAGGTCAGAAAATGTAGGACAGAATGTAGAACCCTGTGGTGGAGTGCCTTAGCCTGACTTAATGCATGGTTTTGGTCAGATGGCCTGACTAGTTGGTAGATTTAGGCACCTTCATACCTGGTCTGGTAAGTCTAGATATTACAGAGTTGATTTTTTATACTGCCTGTGTAAACATAGGCTGCGTTGCATATTCTTAACAAAGTGCTGAGTTGCAGGAGTGTGACATGTAACAGCAGTAATATCATGCTGTATCATATTCTAGGTTGTACATTTAGACAGGAGAAAGGCTAAAAGTATTGAAGGCATTATTTAAATGGAGCGCTGACTCCACCTGCTGGCCAATGTATTATAAAATTGTAATTGCTGCAGTGTACACAGCCTGAAGAAAGATCAAAGTTTGAAAGATTTGTAAAAGTCAAATGGCAGGAAAATATAAGCAGATTAAAAATATGGACTTAGATGAAGGGAAAGGTGATTAATATTTTAATCTTTAAATAAACAATAAGCAGATTTCAGCTGCATTAACCAAGGTTGGTCTTAGACATATTAGAACAGCGGCTGTAGCACCCCAATTTGACCGATTGCCACCAAACTTGGAAAGTCTGTCTGTAGTCCAGTGACACAGAAGCGAGTCAAATTTTGTAAGGATTTGATGAAGCATGCCAGAGATATAGCTGTTTGATTGAAATGTGTATGGAAATGGTGTGGCCAGCAGGTGGAGGCAGCGCTCCATTTTTGAAATTCCATTTAATACTTTCAGGCCTTCTTATGTGTAAATTAAGTCTGATAATGTTCTATGAGGCAAATCGGTGAAAAATGAAAGTGAATAAAAAATATGGACTCAGGTGAAGGGAAAGGTAACAATTTTTTCAAGGTTTTATGAGAAATAAGGACATTTCAGCTGAATTTGCTAAGGTGGGTCTTAGACATATATGGACAGTGGCTGTAGCGCCCCCGTTTGACCAATTGGCACCAAAATTGGAGGGTCTGTCTGATGTCCCTTACTACATTAGGCTGTCAAATTTGATGAGGATTGGCTGATGCACGGCTGAGTTTTAGATGGTTGATTGAAATGAGCATGGATATGGTGCATGTTTGGTGTAGCTGGTGGCCATAGCATACAGGTAGGTCAAGATATTTTTATGAATTATCCATAAGGGCAATGTCCTGATTGATGTACTACCAGAATGACCTACTTGGGCTGGACATTGTAGAAGTTACAGTAATATGTTATTTATTAAGCTTTTAAACATCACAAAGGAATGAAAATGACTATCATTGGGAATTGCATATGTCTTGATATGGCATGACTCACAGAACTGGCAGTACAAAATATTTTAACAAGTAATATGTCACAATAACAGAAATGAGATAAATGTAAGTTGAACTGCTTTTCAAGGTTTATACAGACATGTTATATTGTTGTAGCGCCCCCGTTTGACCGATCGGCACCAAATTTGGAGGGCCCTTCCGGACTACTATTCTACAGGATATGTTAAAGTTTGGTGATGATTGGCTGAGGCAGGCCTGAGATATAGCTGTCCGATTGAATTGGGCATGGCACCTGTATGATTTGTGTGTGGCTGGTGACTATACCTCATGGAAAGTTTATGATTTTTTTATGAATTATTTATTATGACTGTCTCCTGATTTAAATGATACCAGATTTGTGTAGGTTTGGTGAAAATCCTAGGAGGTTAACGAAATGTCTTGTTTTCAGACCAATATGAATTATGAAAAAACGCAAAGATGCAGAAGCAAGTTCTACATATTGTTTGATTTGGCATGTCGTACTGAATTGACCTGGCAATAAATGTCGATTGTAGGCTTCACCGTTCTCGAGAAATAGGCAGAAATGCAAATGTTGTCACTGTAGCGCCCCTATCTGGCCAAGTGAGGTGTCCTTTGCATGGTGGGCTGTGGGTCAGAGGACAAATATACCACCAAAATTTGGTATAGATTGGTCATTTATAAGCCTGTCAAATGCCTGCTTGATTTTGATTGGCCGATGGCGGCCACTATTTAAGGAATGATGACTGCCATAGTATGTGACTGACCACAGGCTGGGTGCTAGTACATATCTGCCAAATTTCAGTTAGACTGGCAAAGGCAGTCAGGAGATATTGCCAGTTTTTAGTTGTAGCGCCCCCTATTGATGAAATGCGGCCCGCTTCGGACCGTGTCCCCAGAATGGTGTAGGGAGGTAGCATTTCAAATTTGGTCACGGTAGGCCAAGGCACGGCCAAGTTATAGCCATCAGACCAAAATGGGCCAAATTTGGACATTGTTTGGGCGTGGCTATTGGCCATAGGATATAAAAATGTCTGAATTTTGTTGATGATTCTTGATCAGCTGAGAATTCTGATTCGTCTGACACCTCATTTGTCTGATTTGGTAGGACAAGCCAGGACTTTAAGGAAAAAGTATGATTTGCAAATTATGCAAATTAGCAAAAAATCTAAGTAGGCGGAGCTTCATGGTCCCAATGACTTTTTGGTAGGGCATGGCTGTCTGTATCAGGAGAAAAAAGAATTTTGAAGGTAGGACAAACAGGACAGGAGATATCGTCCAAAACGTGTTATGGGGCGCTACGGCGCCCCCCTCTGGCTGAGTCGGACGGGTCGGAAAACCTGAGTAGTGGGTAGGAATTCCAATCATCGTACCAAATTTGGTAGGCCTAGGACTTACGGTTTAGGCTGGGCATTCAGTTTTAGGGCAGAAAAATAATAATAATAACTAGAAACTGCAGGCAGTTACTGAAGGGTCCAAAGGGTATGACAAGTAGGACAGGTAGGACAGGTAGGACAACAGATGGTTTGAGTAGAAGGTAGAAATCAGGATGGAGATTGTTGAGTGTCCGTCTAACAGGTCAGGAAATGTAGGACAGAATGTAGGACCCTGTGGTGTAGTGCCTGAACCTGACTGAATGCAATGTTTTGGTGAGATAGTCTGAGTAGTAGGTAGAAATCAGGATATAGACTAGTTAGTATCGGTCTAACAGGTCAGCAAATGCAGGACAGAATGTAGAACCCTGTGGTGGAGTGCCTTAGCCTGACTTAATACATGTTTTGGGTCAGATGGCCTGACTAGTTGGTAGATTTAGGGACCTTCATACCTGGTCTGGTAAGTGTAGATATTACATAGTTGCTTTTTTATACTGCCTGTGTAAACATAGGCTGTGTTGCATATTCTTAACAAAGTGCTGAGTTGCGGGAGTGTGACATGTAACAGCAGTAATATCATGCTGTATGCTATTCTAGGATGTATATTTAGACAGGAGAAAGGCTAAAAGTATTGAAGGCATTATTGAAATGGAGCGCTGACTCCACCTGCTGGCCAATTTATTATAAAATTGTAATTGCTGTAGTCTACACAGCCTGAAGAAAGATTAAAGTTTGAAAGATTTGTAAAAGTCAAATGGCAGGAGAATATAAGCAGATTAAAAATATGGACTTAGATGAAGGGAAAGGTGATTAATATTTTAATTTTTAAATAAACAATAAGCAGATTTCAGCTGCATTAACCAAGGTTGGTCTTAGACATATTATGACAGTGGCTGTAGTGCCCCCGTTTGACTGATTGCCACCAAACTTGGAAGGTCTTTTGCAGCTTGGCTGAGGCAGTCTAGTAACACAGCCGTGCATCAAATTTTGTGAGGATTGGATGAAGCATGCCAGAGATATAGCTATTTGAATGAAATAGGCATGGAAACAGTGTGGCCAGCAGGTGGAGTCAGCGCTCCATTTTAGAAATTGTATTCAATACTTTCAGGCCTTCTTATGTGTAAATTAAGTCTGATAATGTTCTATGAGGCAAATTGGTGAAAAATGAAAGTGAATAAAAAATATGGACTCAGGTGAAGGGAAAGGTAACAATTCTTTCAAGGTTTTATGAGAAATAAGGACATTTCAGCTGAATTTGCTAAGGTGGGTCTTAGACATATATGGACAGTGGCTGTAGCGCCCCTGTTTGACCGATTGGCACCAATATTGGAGGGTCTGTCTGAGGTCCCTTACTACATTAGGCCGTCAAATTTGATGAGGATTGGCTGAAGCACGGCTGAGATTTAGATGGTTGATTGAAATGAGCATGGATATGGTGCAGGTTTGTTGTAGCTGGTGGCCATAGCATACAGGTCAAGATATTTTTATGAATTATCCATAAGGGCAATGTCCTGATTGATGTACTACCAGAATGACCTACTTGGGCTGGATATTGTAGAAGTTACAGTAATATGTTATTTATTAAGTTATTAAACATCACAAGGGAATGAAAATGACTATCATTGGGCATTGCATATGTCTTGATTTGGCATGACTCACAGAACTGGCAGTACAAAATATTTTAACCAGTAATATGTCACTAGAACAGAAATGAGATAAATGTAAGTTGAACTGATTTTCAAGGTTTATACAGACATGTTATATTGTTGTAGCGCCCCCGTTTGACCGATCGGCACCAAATTTGGAGGGCCCTTCCGGACTACTATTCTACAGGATATATTAAAGTTTGGTGATGATTGGCTGAGGCAGGCCTGAGATATAGCTGTCTGATTGAATTGGGCATGGCACCTGTATGGTTTGTGTGTGGCTGGTGACTATACCTCATGGAAAGTTTATGATTTTTTTATGAATTATTTATTATGACTGTCTCCTGATTTAAATGATACCAGATTTGTGTAGGTTTGGTGAAAATCCTAGGAGGTTAACGAAATGTCTTGTTTTCAGACCAATATGAATTATGCAAAAATGCAAAGATGCAGAAGCAAGTTCTACATGTTGTTTGATTTGGCATGTCGTACTTAATTGACCGGGCAACAATTAGACTGCCATAACAGGATGGAGATTTAGCGTAGCTCTAATGTGACAGGAGATGTAGGGCAAACCGTAGAGGAGGATACTAAAAAGTCAGACAGAACTACAGGTCAGCAGATGTCAGACAGAACAGAACTTGTTTAGGTCAGATGGTTTGAGTAGAAGGTAGAAATCATGATGTAGATTGTTGAGTGTCGGTCTAACAGGTCAGGAAATGTAGGACAGAATGTAGAACCCTGTGGTGTAGTGCCTGAACCTGACTGAATGCATTGTTTTGGTCAGATGGTCTCAGTAGTAGGTAGAAATCAGGATATAGATTAGTTAGTATCGGTCTAACAGGTCAGCAAATGTAGGACAGAATGTAGAACCCTGTGGTGGAGTGCCTTAGCCTGACTGAATGCATGGTTTGGGTCAGATGGCCTGACTAGTTGGTAGATTTAGGGACCTTCATACCTGGTCTGGTAAGTCTAGATATTACAGAGTTTTCTTTTTTATACTGCCTGTGTAAACATAGGCTGTGTTGCATATTCTTAACAAAGTGCTGAGTTGCGTATTGTGACATGTAACAGCAGTAATATCATGCTGTATCATATTCTAGGTTATACATTTAGACAGGAGAAAGGCTAAAAGTATTGAAGGCATTATTGAAATGGAGCGCTGACTCCACCTGCTGGCCAATTTATTATAAAATTGTAATTGCTGTAGTGTACACAGCCTGAAGAAAGATTAAAGTTTGAAAGATTTGTAAAAGTCAAATGGCAGGAGAATATAAGCAGATTAAAAATATGGACTTAGATGAAGGGAAAGGTGATTAATATTTTAATTTTTAAATAAACAATAAGCAGATTTCAGCTGCATTAACCAAGGTTGGTCTTAGACATATTATGACAGTGGCTGTAGTGCCCCCGTTTGACTGATTGCCACCAAACTTGGAAGGTCTTTTGCAGCTTGGCTGAGGCAGTCTAGTAACACAGCCGTGCATCAAATTTTGTGAGGATTGGATGAAGCATGCCAGAGATATAGCTATTTGAATGAAATAGGCATGGAAACAGTGTGGCCAGCAGGTGGAGTCAGCGCTCCATTTTAGAAATTGTATTCAATACTTTCAGGCCTTCTTATGTGTAAATTAAGTCTGATAATGTTCTATGAGGCAAATTGGTGAAAAATGAAAGTGAATAAAAAATATGGACTCAGGTGAAGGGAAAGGTAACAATTCTTTCAAGGTTTTATGAGAAATAAGGACATTTCAGCTGAATTTGCTAAGGTGGGTCTTAGACATATATGGACAGTGGCTGTAGCGCCCCTGTTTGACCGATTGGCACCAATATTGGAGGGTCTGTCTGAGGTCCCTTACTACATTAGGCCGTCAAATTTGATGAGGATTGGCTGAAGCACGGCTGAGATTTAGATGGTTGATTGAAATGAGCATGGATATGGTGCAGGTTTGTTGTAGCTGGTGGCCATAGCATACAGGTCAAGATATTTTTATGAATTATCCATAAGGGCAATGTCCTGATTGATGTACTACCAGAATGACCTACTTGGGCTGGATATTGTAGAAGTTACAGTAATATGTTATTTATTAAGTTATTAAACATCACAAGGGAATGAAAATGACTATCATTGGGCATTGCATATGTCTTGATTTGGCATGACTCACAGAACTGGCAGTACAAAATATTTTAACCAGTAATATGTCACTAGAACAGAAATGAGATAAATGTAAGTTGAACTGATTTTCAAGGTTTATACAGACATGTTATATTGTTGTAGCGCCCCCGTTTGACCGATCGGCACCAAATTTGGAGGGCCCTTCCGGACTACTATTCTACAGGATATATTAAAGTTTGGTGATGATTGGCTGAGGCAGGCCTGAGATATAGCTGTCTGATTGAATTGGGCATGGCACCTGTATGGTTTGTGTGTGGCTGGTGACTATACCTCATGGAAAGTTTATGATTTTTTTATGAATTATTTATTATGACTGTCTCCTGATTTAAATGATACCAGATTTGTGTAGGTTTGGTGAAAATCCTAGGAGGTTAACGAAATGTCTTGTTTTCAGACCAATATGAATTATGCAAAAATGCAAAGATGCAGAAGCAAGTTCTACATGTTGTTTGATTTGGCATGTCGTACTTAATTGACCGGGCAACAATTAGACTGCCATAACAGGATGGAGATTTAGCGTAGCTCTAATGTGACAGGAGATGTAGGGCAAACCGTAGAGGAGGATACTAAAAAGTCAGACAGAACTACAGGTCAGCAGATGTCAGACAGAACAGAACTTGTTTAGGTCAGATGGTTTGAGTAGAAGGTAGAAATCATGATGTAGATTGTTGAGTGTCGGTCTAACAGGTCAGGAAATGTAGGACAGAATGTAGAACCCTGTGGTGTAGTGCCTGAACCTGACTGAATGCATTGTTTTGGTCAGATGGTCTCAGTAGTAGGTAGAAATCAGGATATAGATTAGTTAGTATCGGTCTAACAGGTCAGCAAATGTAGGACAGAATGTAGAACCCTGTGGTGGAGTGCCTTAGCCTGACTGAATGCATGGTTTGGGTCAGATGGCCTGACTAGTTGGTAGATTTAGGGACCTTCATACCTGGTCTGGTAAGTCTAGATATTACAGAGTTTTCTTTTTTATACTGCCTGTGTAAACATAGGCTGTGTTGCATATTCTTAACAAAGTGCTGAGTTGCGTATTGTGACATGTAACAGCAGTAATATCATGCTGTATCATATTCTAGGTTATACATTTAGACAGGAGAAAGGCTAAAAGTATTGAAGGCATTATTGAAATGGAGCGCTGACTCCACCTGCTGGCCAATTTATTATAAAATTGTAATTGCTGTAGTGTACACAGCCTGAAGAAAGATTAAAGTTTGAAAGATTTGTAAAAGTCAAATGGCAGGAGAATATAAGCAGATTAAAAATATGGACTTAGATGAAGGGAAAGGTGATTAATATTTTAATTTTTAAATAAACAATAAGCAGATTTCAGCTGCATTAACCAAGGTTGGTCTTAGACATATTATGACAGTGGCTGTAGTGCCCCCGTTTGACTGATTGCCACCAAACTTGGAAGGTCTTTTGCAGCTTGGCTGAGGCAGTCTAGTAACACAGCCGTGCATCAAATTTTGTGAGGATTGGATGAAGCATGCCAGAGATATAGCTATTTGAATGAAATAGGCATGGAAACAGTGTGGCCAGCAGGTGGAGTCAGCGCTCCATTTTAGAAATTGTATTCAATACTTTCAGGCCTTCTTATGTGTAAATTAAGTCTGATAATGTTCTATGAGGCAAATTGGTGAAAAATGAAAGTGAATAAAAAATATGGACTCAGGTGAAGGGAAAGGTAACAATTCTTTCAAGGTTTTATGAGAAATAAGGACATTTCAGCTGAATTTGCTAAGGTGGGTCTTAGACATATATGGACAGTGGCTGTAGCGCCCCTGTTTGACCGATTGGCACCAATATTGGAGGGTCTGTCTGAGGTCCCTTACTACATTAGGCCGTCAAATTTGATGAGGATTGGCTGAAGCACGGCTGAGATTTAGATGGTTGATTGAAATGAGCATGGATATGGTGCAGGTTTGTTGTAGCTGGTGGCCATAGCATACAGGTCAAGATATTTTTATGAATTATCCATAAGGGCAATGTCCTGATTGATGTACTACCAGAATGACCTACTTGGGCTGGATATTGTAGAAGTTACAGTAATATGTTATTTATTAAGTTATTAAACATCACAAGGGAATGAAAATGACTATCATTGGGCATTGCATATGTCTTGATTTGGCATGACTCACAGAACTGGCAGTACAAAATATTTTAACCAGTAATATGTCACTAGAACAGAAATGAGATAAATGTAAGTTGAACTGATTTTCAAGGTTTATACAGACATGTTATATTGTTGTAGCGCCCCCGTTTGACCGATCGGCACCAAATTTGGAGGGCCCTTCCGGACTACTATTCTACAGGATATATTAAAGTTTGGTGATGATTGGCTGAGGCAGGCCTGAGATATAGCTGTCTGATTGAATTGGGCATGGCACCTGTATGGTTTGTGTGTGGCTGGTGACTATACCTCATGGAAAGTTTATGATTTTTTTATGAATTATTTATTATGACTGTCTCCTGATTTAAATGATACCAGATTTGTGTAGGTTTGGTGAAAATCCTAGGAGGTTAACGAAATGTCTTGTTTTCAGACCAATATGAATTATGCAAAAACGCAAAGATGCAGAAGCAAGTTCTACATGTTGTTTGATTTGGCATGTCGTACTTAATTGACCGGGCAACAATTAGACTGCCATAACAGGATGGAGATTTAGCGTAGCTCTAATGTGACAGGAGATGTAGGGCAAACCGTAGAGGAGGATACTAAAAAGTCAGACAGAACTACAGGTCAGCAGATGTCAGACAGAACAGAACTTGTTTAGGTCAGATGGTTTGAGTAGAAGGTAGAAATCATGATGTAGATTGTTGAGTGTCGGTCTAACAGGTCAGGAAATGTAGGACAGAATGTAGAACCCTGTGGTGTAGTGCCTGAACCTGACTGAATGCATTGTTTTGGTCAGATGGTCTCAGTAGTAGGTAGAAATCAGGATATAGATTAGTTAGTATCGGTCTAACAGGTCAGCAAATGTAGGACAGAATGTAGAACCCTGTGGTGGAGTGCCTTAGCCTGACTGAATGCATGGTTTGGGTCAGATGGCCTGACTAGTTGGTAGATTTAGGGACCTTCATACCTGGTCTGGTAAGTCTAGATATTACAGAGTTTTCTTTTTTATACTGCCTGTGTAAACATAGGCTGTGTTGCATATTCTTAACAAAGTGCTGAGTTGCGTATTGTGACATGTAACAGCAGTAATATCATGCTGTATCATATTCTAGGTTATACATTTAGACAGGAGAAAGGCTAAAAGTATTGAAGGCATTATTGAAATGGAGCGCTGACTCCACCTGCTGGCCAATTTATTATAAAATTGTAATTGCTGCAGTGTACACAGCCTGAAGAAAGATTGAAGTTTGAAAGATTTGTAAAAGTCAAATGGCAGGAAAATATAAGCAGATTAAAAATATGGACTTAGATGAAGGGAAAGGTGATTAATTTTTTAATTTTTAAATAAACGATAAGCAGATTTCAGCTGCATTAACCAAGGTTGGTCTTAGACATATTAGGACAGTGGCTGTAGTGCCCCCGTTTGACCGATTGCCACCAAACTTGGAAGGTCTTTCTGAAGTCTAGTAACACAGATGTGCGTCAAATTTTGTGAGGATTGGATGAAGCATGCCAGAGATATAGCTATTTTAATAAAATGGGCATGGAAACAGTGTGGCCAGCAGGTGGAGTCAGCGCTCCATTTTAGAAATTGTATTCAATACTTTCAGGCCTTCTTATGTGTAAATTAAGTCTGATAATGTTCTATGAGGCAAATCGGTGAAAAATGAAAGTGAATAAGAAATATGGACTCAGGTGAAGGGAAAGGTAACAATTCTTTCAAGGTTTTATGAGAAATAAGGACATTTCAGCTGAATTTGCTAAGGTGGGTCTTAGAAATATATGGACAGTGGCTGTAGCGCCCCCATTTGACCGATTGGAACCAAAATTGGAGGGTCTGTCTGAGGTCCCTTACTACATTAGGCCGTCAAATTTGATGAGGATTGGCTGAAGCACAGCTGAGCTTTAGATGGTTGATTGAAATGAGCATGGATATGGTGCAGGTTTGTTGTAGCTGGTGGCCATAGCGTACAGGTTAAGATATTTTTATGAATTATCCATAATGGCAATGTCCTGATTGATGTACTACCAGAATGACCTACTTGGGCTGAACATTGTAGAAGTTACAGTAATATGTTATTTATTAAGTTTTTAAACATCACAAGGGAATGAAAATGACTATCATTGGGCATTGCATATGTCTTGATTTGGCATGACTCACAGAACTGGCAGTACAAAATATTTTAACCAGTAACATGTCACTAGAACAGAAATGAGATAAATGTAAGTTGAACTGATTTTCAAGGTTTATACAGACATGTTATGTTGTTGTAGCGCCCCCGTTTGACCGATCGGCACCAAATTTGGAGGGCCCTTCCGGACTACTATTCTACAGGATATATTAAAGTTTGGTGATGATTGGCTGAGGCAGGCCTGAGATATAGCTGTCTGATTGAATTGGGCATGGCACCTGTATGGTTTGTGTGTGGCTGGTGACTATACCTCATGGAAAGTTTATGATTTTTTTATGAATTATTTATTATGACTGTCTCCTGATTTAAATGATACCAGATTTGTGTAGGTTTGGTGAAAATCCTAGGAGGTTAACGAAATGTCTTGTTTTCAGACCAATATGAATTATGCAAAAACGCAAAGATGCAGAAGCAAGTTCTACATGTTGTTTGATTTGGCATGTCGTACTGAATTGACCTGGCAAGAAATGTCGATTGTAGGCTTCACCGTTCTCGAGAAATAGGCAGAAATGCAAAAGTTGTCACTGTTGCGCCCCCATCTGGCCGAGTGAGGTGTCCTTTACAGTTTAGGCAGAGGGTCAGAGCACAAATGTATCACCCAAATTTGATTTAGATTGGTCATTGAGAAGCCTGTGAAATGCCTGCTTGATTTTGATTGGCTGATGGCGGCCACTCTTTAAGGAATAATTACTGCCATTGTAGGTGACTGACCACAGGCTGCTTCCTAGTACATATCTACCAAATTTCAGTTAGATTGGCAAAGGCAGTCAGGAGATATTGCCAGTTTTTAGTTGTAGCGCCCCCTATTGACGAAATGCGGCCCGCCTCGGACCGTGTCCCCAGAATGGTGTAGGGAGGTAGCATTTCAAATTTGGTCAAGGTAGGCCAAGGCACGGCCAAGTTATAGCCGTCAGACCAAAACGGGCCAAATTTGGACATTGTTTGGGCGTGGCTAATGGCCGTAGGATATAAAAATGTCTGAATTTTGTGGATAATTCTTGATCAGCAGAGAATTCTGATTCGTCTGACACCTCATTTGTCTGATTTGGTAGGACAAGCCAGGACTTTAAGGAAAAAGTAGGATTTGCAAATTATGCAAATTAGCAAAAAATCTAAGTAGGCGGAGCTTCATAGTCCAAATGGCAAGTTGGTAGGGCTTTGCTGTCTGTATATGTAGAACAAAGAATTTCGATTGTAGGTCTAACAGGACAGGAGATATCGACCGAAACGTGTTGGGGGGCGCTAAGGCGCCCCCATCTGGCTGGCAGGACTGGGTAGGACAACCTGAGTAGTGGGTAGGAATTGACATCATCTGACCAAGTTTGGTTGGTCTAGCTCTTACAGTTTAGGCTGTACATTCAGTTTTAGGGCAGAAAAATAATAATAATAATAATAAAGATAACTGCAAGCAGTGACAATCGGGTCCAAAGCAAATGGGCAGAAGCAATGAAGAGGAATGAAGTGAATGGCATAAAATTAGAAGTTCACTAATTATTGTAAATGAAGTACAGACTGTAATTGATTAGCAATGCATTTAAATTGGCAGAAAATAGGAAATGCTTCTATGAGATGATACCTAACATTTAAACATTACCATGGAAATGTTTATCAAGGTACGATGAAGGGAAAATGGTAGATGAGAAACCGAAGGGAAATGTGGTGACTAGCTGTTTGAGAAATATTGCAATTGCTGCAGTGTACACAGGATGAAGTAATATTGAAGTTTGATAGATTTCTAAAAGTGAAATGGCAGTAATATATAAGCAGATAAAAAATATGGACTTAGATGAAGGGAAAGGTGATTAATATTTAAATGTTTAAATAAACAATAAGGAGATGTCAGCTGCATTAACCAAGGTTGTTAGACATATTACGACAGTGGCTAAATTGTAAATGAAGTATAGACTGTAACTGATGGCCAATGCATAGAAATCGTCAGAAATAAGGAACATGGTAGATGAGAAAGAACGGACATGTGGTGACCAGCTTTTGGGAAAAATTGAAATTGCTGTAGTGTACATCACTGAAGTTTGATAGATTTCTAAAAGTCAAATGGCAGGAAAATGAAAGTAATTTTATAATATTGACTGAGATGAAGGGAAAGTTGATTAATATTTAAATATTTGATGACAAATAAATTATTTTCAGCTGCATTAACTAAGGTTGATCTTAGACATATTATGACAGTAGCTAAATTGTAAATGAAGTACAGACTGTAACTGATGGCCAATTAATTTAAATAGTCAGAGAATAGGAAATGATACTATGAGATGATGATACGTAACATTTTAACATTACCGTAGAAATGTTCATCAAGGTACGATAAAGGGAAAATGGTAGATGAGAAACAGAAGGGAAATGTGGTGACTAGCTGTTCAAAGAAATGGCAATTGCTGCAGTGTACATCACTGAAGTTTGATAGATTTCTAAAAGGTAAATGCCAGGAATATATAAGCAAATTAAAAACATAGACTTAGATGAAGGGAAAGTTGATTAATATTTTAATGTTTAAATAAACAATAAGGAGATGTCAGCTGCATTAACACAGTTTTAGACATATTTCGACAGTGGCAGTAGCGCCCCCGTTTAACCGAATGTCACCAAAGTTTGATGGTCTATTCGTAGTCCAGTGCTATAGAAGTCAGTCAAATTTTATGAGAATTAGATGAAGTATGAATGAGATTTAGCAGACTAAACAAATTCGGTATGGAAATAGTGTTGCTAGCAGGTGCAGTTAGCACATTTGATAAATGGTAGCATGCAGTCCCTGGTGTGGCAGCTTGACTACTGCCATTAGCAGAAGCAGCCTTAGTACAACAATATATGATATAATAAAGAACCTTTTGGTGAAGTGCCTCAGCCCAAAAGAATGTGTGGTTTGTGTCAGATGATCTAAGTAGACAGTAGAAATAGGCACCTGCATACCTAATATTTTAAGTCTAGATCATACAAGTTAAGCTTACTTTATAGTACCTCAGTGAACAAATGCTGTCTTGTATATTTAAAAAACAACAGTGGCTTACTACATTTGTAAAGTATTCTTCTAGACATGAGAAGCCCTGAAATAATTTAATGGCATTAATGAAATAGAGGACGAACTCCACCTGCTGGCGAATCTATAAAAAAAATCTAAAAATGTGCAATATAAATAGAGCACCATCTCCACCTACTGGCCAATTTTATACAAAAAAGCGAAAAGTCTGCAATATATAATGCCTGGCTTATAAATAAAATCTGATAATTTTCTATAAGTCAAATAGCAGAAAAATGAAAGGAGCTTAAAAATATGGACTGAGGTGAAGGGAAAGTTAATTCCTTGAAAGTATTATGAAGGATATTTCAGCTGAATTAACCAAGGTAGGTATTAGACATACTAGGACAGTGGCTGTACCGCTCCAGATTGACTGATCACCACCAAACTTGGAAGATCTGTCAGTAGTCCAGTCATACAGAAGTGAATCAAATTTTGTAAGAATCGGATGAAGCATGCCTGAGATTTAGCTGTTTGAATGAAATGGGAATGGAAATGTTGTGGCCAGCAGGTGGAGTCAGCGCTCCATTTTAGAAATGATATTAAATGCTTTCTGACCTTCTCATTTGTAAATGAAGTCTGATAATGTTGTATAAGGCAAATTGGTGAAAAATTAAAGGAACTTAAAAATATGGACTAAGGTGTAGGGAAAGGTAAAAATTCTTTGAAGGATTTATGAGAAAGAAGGACATTTCAGCTGAATTTGCTAAGGTGGGTCTTAGACATAAATGGACAGTAGCTGTAGCGCCCCCATTTGACCGATCGGCACCAAATTTGCAGGGTCTGTCTGAGGTGCAGTGGTACATTAGTTGGTCAAATTTGGTGATGATCAGATGAAGTATGCCTCAGATTAAGCTGTTTGATTGAAATGAGCATGGAAATGCTGTAGGTTCAGTGTGGCTGGTGGCCATACTGTACATGCAGGTGAAGTTATCCTTATAAATTAGACATAAGGGCAGTGTCCTGATTGATGTACAACCAGAATGATCTACTTTGGCTGGACATTGCAGTAGTTATAGCAATATGTAATTTATTAAGTTTTTAAATATCACAAGGGAATGGAAATGACTATCATTAGGCATTGCATATATCTTGATTTGGAATGACACACAGAACTTGCAGGACAAATGATTTTTATAATTAATATGTGACTGGAACAGAAATAAGAACAATGTAAGTTGAACTGATTTTCCAGGTTTATACAGACATGTTATATTGCTGTAGCGCCCCCGTTTGACCGATTGGCACAAAATTTGGAGGGCCCTTCCCCAGTAATGTCCTACATTATATATTTAAGTTTGGTGATGATTGGTTGAGGCACGCCTAAGATATAGCTGTCTGATTGAAATGGGTGTGGCACCAGTATGGTTCGGGTGTGGCTGGTGGCCGTACCTCATGGAAAGTTTATGATTTTTTTAATAATTTTATATATGGACTGTCTCCTGATTTAAATGATACCAGATTTGTGTAGGTTTGGTGAAGATCCTAGGAGGCTAACAAAAAGCCCTGTTTTCAGACCTATATAAATCATTCAAAAAGGCATAGATGTATAACCAAGTTCTACATGTCATTTGATGTAGCATATCATACTGAACTGGCCTGGCAATAAATCTCAACTGTGCGCTTGACAATTGTTGAGAAATAGTCAGAAATGTGCTGTAGCGCCCCCATATGGCAGACTGAGGTGTCCTTTACAGGGTGGGCTCAAGGTCAGAGGACAATTGTACAACCTAAATTTGGTTTGGATTGCTCATTGTTTAGCTGGTCAAATGGCTGCTTGATTTTGATTGGCTAATGGTGGCCAGGATTTTGCAACTAATGACTGCCATGATACATGACTGACCTCAGGCATGGACGTACTACACATTTGCCAAATTTCAATTAGATTGGTCAATGCAGTCAGGAGATACTGGCAGTTTTTAGTTGTAGCGCCCCCTATTGATGAAATGGGGCCAGCTTTATACCTAGTCCCCAGAATGGCACTGGGAGGAAGGATTTCAAATTTGGTTAAGATTGGTTAAAGCAGAGCCAAGTTATAGCAATCAGACTGAAACTGGCCAAATTTATGCAAAGTTTGGGCGTGGCTGAAGACCATATGATACAGAAATTTCATGATTATTTTTGTAAGTCTTGATCAGCTCAGAGAACTGATTGGTTTGACACGTCATTTGTCTGATTTGGACAGACGGGGTAGGACTTGAAGGCAGAGGTCAGTTTTGCAAATTATGCAAATTAGCAAAAAATCTAAGTAGGCGGAGCTTCATAGTCCAAATGGCAAGTTGGTAGAGCAATGCTGTCTGTATCAATAGAAAAAAAAAATTCAATTGTAGGACTAATAGGACAGGAGATATGGACTGAAACGCGTTGGGGGGCGCTAGAGCGCCCCCATCTGGCTGACAGGCCTGGGTCGGAGAATCTGAGTAGCGGGTAGGAATTGACATCATCTGACCAAGATAGGTTGGTCTAGCTCTTACGGTTTAGGCTGTACATTCAGTTTTACGGCAGGAAAAAAATAATAATAATAATAATAATAAAAAGAAAAACCGTAAGAAAAACAATAATGGTCCATAAGCATTTCATGCTTTGGACCCTTAATAATAATCCTAAGAAAAACAATAATGGTCCATAAGGACTTCGTCCTTTGGACCCTTAATAATCCTAAGAAAAACAATAAGGTTCCATAGCATTTCATGCTTTGGACCCTTAATAATAATCCTAAGAAAAACAATAAGGTTCCATAGCATTTCATGCTTTGGACCCTTAATAATAATCCTAAGAAAAACAATAAGGTTCCATAGCATTTCATGCTTTGGACCCTTAATAATAATCCTAAGAAAAACAATAAGGTTCCATAGCATTTCATGCTTTGGACCCTTAATAAAAGAGAAAAATCCTAAGAAAAACAATAATGGTCCATAAGGACTTCGTCCTTTGGACCCTTAATAATCCTAAGAAAAACAATAATGGTCCATAAGCATTTCATGCTTTGGACCCTTAATAATAATCCTAAGAAAAACAATAAGGTTCCATAGCATTTCATGCTTTGGACCCTTAACTAGAAACTGCAAGCAGTTACGAAAGGGTCCAAAGCGGAGGACGATCGGACTGGTAGGACAGTAGAGGAATAACAGCAGAGAACCGGTGGCCAGGGTAGTAGAAAGTCAGACAGAATTAGACTGCCATAACAGGATAGGCGATGTAGGACAGAGCTGGACGGTCTCAGTAGTTGGCAGACATTAGGATGTAGATGCTTTTTGTGCAGGTGTAACAGGCCAGTCAACATCAGAGAGTACACTGTACACATCAGGATACCTAGCTGAAATAGCAACCTAAGCCGGGTTCGAACCGGCGACCCTCTGATTACAGGCACACAGGATTAGCACACTGAGCTATCCGCTCCTGTGGGTAAGATGAGTGAGATCAGTAGACACCTTCCTACCTGATCTGGTAACTCATTATAGCTGAATTAGACTAGGTGAGGTTTAGACATATATGGACAGTGGCTATAGCGCTCCCGTTTGACCTATTGACACGAAAATTGGAAGGTCTCTCTGCGGTACAGCCTTTCATCCGAGATAGATATTTGGAAATGATTGGCTGAAGAGTGCATGATATATAGCTGTCTGATTGAAATGGACGTGGCACCAGTAGAGTCAGGGTGTGGCTGGTGGCCATACCTTACCAAAAGTTTAATTTTTTTCTCTAAATCTTTAAAAGGACTATCTTCTGATTTGAAGGACAACAGATGTATGTAGGTTTGTTGAAAATCAAAGGAGGTTAACAAGAAAAGCTGTTTTCAGACAAATATAATTTATGTAAAAACAGAAAGAGGGAGAACCAAGTTATATATGTTGTTAGATTAGTCATGACATAGTTAATTGTAGTCGCAATAAATATCAACTGTAGGCTTGACAGGTCTGGAGATATAGGCAGAAATGCAAATCGGGGTGCTGTAGCGCCCCCATCTGACTGACTGGGACGGGTCAGTGGGACTGAGTAGTGGGTAGGAATAGGAATCTTGTTGCCAAATTTGGTCAGTCTAGGACTTACGGTATAGGCTGGGCATTCAGTTTTAGGGAAGAAAAATAATTATTGTTCAACCCTCTGAAGTAGTGCCTTAGCACGTCTAAATTAACAATAATATAAGCATCATTGATCCTCGTGGGGGAAAACGCCTTTATATCTCCCCAGCTCACTTCACGGAGGGTATGCTGTGCACATCGGGCTACCTAGCTCGAGTACCTACCAAAGCTGGGTTCGAACCTGTGACCCTTTGATTACAAGCATACAAGTTTAGCCCACTGAGCCACCCGCTGCTGTGAGTAAAACGGGTGGGATCAGTAGACACCTTCCTACCTGATCTGGAAACTGATTTTACCTCAATGAGCCTAGGTGGGTCTTAGATGTATATAGACAGTGGCGTAGCGCTCCTGATTGACCGATTGACACGAAATTTGGACGGTCTCTCTGTGGTACAGTCCTACATCAGTGAGCCAACTGTTGTAATGATTGGCTGAAGCATCCCTAAGATATAGCTGTCTGATTGAAATGGGCAAGACACCAGTACAGTCAGGGTGTGGCTGGTGGCTGTATCTTACCGAAAGTTTAAGATTTTTCTGTAAATCTTTAAAAGGACTGTCTCCTGATTTGAATGACACCAGATTTATGGATGTTAGTTGAAAATCCTAGGAGGTTAACAAAAAAACCTGTTTTAAAAACATCTGTAAATCATGCAAGAAGGCAAAGATGTAGAACCAAGATCTATATGCAATTTGATTCGTCAGGACATAGTGAATTGGACTGGCAATAAATTTCAACTGTAGGCTTGACAGGTCTGGAGATATAGGCAGAAATGCAAATCGAGGTGCTGTAGCGCCCCCATCTGACTGACTGGGACGGGTCAGTGGGCCTGAGTAGTGGGTAGGAATAGGAATCTTGTTGCCAAATTTGGTCAGTCTAGGACTTACAGTTTAGGCTGGGCATTCAGTTTTAGGGAAGAAAAATAATTATTGTTCAACCCTCTGGAGTAGTGCCTGAGCACCTCTGAATTAACAATAATAGAAGCTTCATTGATCCTCGTGGGGAAAACACCTTTACGTCTCCCCAGCTAACTTCACCGAGGGTATGCTGTGCACATCGGGCTGCCTAGCTCGAGTACCCACCAAAGCTGGGTTCGAACCAGCGACCCTCTGATTACAAGCATACAAGTTTAGCCCACTGAGCCACCCGTTGCTGTGGTTAAAACGGGTGAGATTGGTAGACACCTTCCTACCTGATCTGGTTACTCATTTTAGCTCAATGAGCATAGGTGAGTCTTAGACACATATAGACAGTGAAAGTAGCACAACCATTTGACCGATCGACACGAAATTTGGAGGGTATCTCTGCGGTACAGCCCTTTATTAATGAGAGATATTTGGTAATGATTGGCTGAAGCATCCCTAAGATATAGCTGTCTGATCGAAATGGGAAAGGCAGCAGTACAGTCAGGGTGTGCCTGGTGGCCATAACTTACTGAAAGTTTATGTTTTTTCCCTAAGTCTTTAAAAGGACTGTCTCTTGATTTAAATGACAACAGACTTATGTAGGTGTGGTGAAAATCCTAGCAGGTGAACGAAATGACCTGTTTTCAGAGAAATATAAATCATGTAAAAACGCAAAGATGGAGAACCAAGTTCTATATGCAGTTGGATTCGTCAGGACATACTGAATTGGACTGGCAATAAAGTTTAAGTGTAGGCTTGGCAGTTCTGGAGAAACAGGTAGAAATGCAGATAGGGGCGCTCTCACGCCCCCATCTGGCCTAATGAGATGTCCTTTACAGGGTGGGCTCAGGGTCAGAGGACAAATGTAGAACCAAAATTTGGTTTGGATTGCTCATTGTTTAGCCAGTCAAATGGCTGCTTCATTTTGATTGGCTAATGGTGGCCAGTATTTTACAACTAATGACTGCCATGATACTTGCCTGACCTCAGGCTTGGACGTAGTACATATCTTCCAAATTTCAATTAGATTGGTCAAGGCAGTCAGGAGATATTGCCAGTTTTTAGTTGTAGCGCCCCCTATTGACGAAATGTGGGCCGCATTGTATGGTGACCCCATAATAGAGCAGGGAGGTTGGATTGTAAGTTTGGTTCAGGTAGGCTAAGGTATGGAGAAGTTATAGCATTCAGACTGAAATAGGCCAAATTTAGGTGGGATTTGGGCATGGCTAGTGGCCATAAAATAGACAAATGTCAGACTTTCTTTAATATATTTTGATCAGCTCAGTGGACTGATCGGTTTGACACCTCATTTGTCTGATTTGGTTCAATATTGTAGGACTTGAAGGCAGAAGTCAGTTTCACAAATTATGCAAATTAGCAAAAAATCTAAGTAGGCGGAGCTTCATAGTCCAAATAGCCAGTTGGTAGAGCAAAGCTGTCTGTATCAGCAGAAAAAATAATTTCAATTATAGGACTAATAGGACAGGAGATATGGACTGAAACGCATTGGGGGGCGCTAGAGCGCCCCCATCTGGCTGACAGGCCTGGGTCGGAGAATCTGAGTAGCGGGTAGGAATTGACATCATATTACCAAATTTGGTTGGTCTAGCACTTACGGTTTAGGCTGTGCATTCAGTTTTAGGGCGCGAAAAATAATAATAATAATAATAATAATAATAAAAGAGAAAAATCGTAAGAAAAACAATAATGGTCCATAAGGACTTCGTCCTTTGGACCCTTAATAAAGATAACTGCAAGCAGTGACAATCGGGTCCAAAGCTAATGGAAAGAAGCAATGAAGAGGAATGAAGTGAATGGTATAAGATTAGAAGTTCACTAATTATTGCAAATGAAGTACAGACTGTAATTGATGAGCAATGAATTTAAATTGGCAGAAAATAGGAAATGCTTCTATGAGATGATACCTAACATTTGAACATTACCGTGGAAATGTTTATCAAGGTACGATGAAGGGAAAAGGGTAGATGAGAAACCAAAGGGAAATGTGGTGACTAGCTGTTTGAGAAATATTGCAATTGCTGCAGTGTACACAGGATGAAGTAACATTGAAGTTTGATAGATTTCTAAAAGTCAAATGGCAGTAACATATAAGCAGATTAAAAATATGGACTTAGATGAAGGGAAAGGTGATTAATATTTAAATGTCTAAATAAACAATAAGGAGATGTCAGCTGCATTAACCAAGGTTGGTCTTAAACATATTAGGACAGTGGCTAAATTGTAAATGAAGTACATAGTGTAACTGATGGCCAATGCATTGAAATAGTCAGAAAGTAAGAAAATGGTAGATAAGAAATAACAGACATGTGGTGACTAGCTGTTGGAAAAAAATTGAAATTGCTGCAGTGTACATCACTGAAGTTTGATACATTTCTAAAAGTCAAATGGCAGGATAATGAAACCAATTTATTAATATTGACTGAGGTGAAGGGAATGGTGATTAATTTTTAAATATTTGATGAGAAATAAGCTAATTTCAGTTGCATTAACCAAGGTTGGTCTTAGAAATATTATGACAGTGGCTAAATTGTAAATGAAGTACAGACTGTAACTGATGGCCAATGCATTTAAATAGTCAGAAAGTAGGAAATGCTACTATAAGATGATACCTGACATTTGAACATTACCGTAGATATGTTTATTAAGGTACGATGAAGGGAAAAGGGTAGATGAGAAACCGAAGGGAAATGTGGTGACTAGCTGTTTGAGAAATATTGCAATTGCTGCAGTGTACACAGGATGAAGTAACATTGAAGTTTGATAGATTTCTAAAAGTCAAATGGCAGTAACATATAAGCAGATTAAAAATATGGACTTAGATGAAGGGAAAGGTGATTAATATTTAAATGTCTAAATAAACAATAAGGAGATGTCAGCTGCATTAACCAAGGTTGGTCTTAAATATATTAGGACAGTGGCTAAATTGGAAATGAAGTACAGACTGTAACTGATAGCCAATGCATTTAAATAGTCAGAAAATAGGAAATGCTACTATGAACATGCAGCTTTCTGGTTTTACTCTCTTTTCCAGTGCCTTATCTTCATATCATGGCACCATACTCACTACATCAAGTTTCCCTGCGCCCATTTTTTCGACAACCAAAGCGTTCTCTAAAGAACTCAGAGACTGCACACAGACAGTATGAACTACAAACAGATACCTGAAGTGAAATGCACCAGAAATCATCTCCACGCACTATAGTCTGACAGCAAAGGTACTTTGAGTAAAATGTGCTGTTGCTTGTGGATATTTATTGCTGTGATGTCTCACAATTTTTTTTGTATTATTTATTAAGTTATTTTCAGTTTTACTCTGCAATAACAAAACATTAATAATGTGTTGTAACAGTTCTGTACTACATATGTTATGTAATTTACAGTCATGATTCCATGGTTAAATTGATGTCAAAATAACGGTCCAGCTATGTTTGTGATGCCTGTGTTGACTTACACTAAATTGTATATTCAAAAGAATATTGCCATGTTGGCAGTTTTGTAGTATATATATATCAGTGGTACTATCACACTTTGTGGTCTTTATACACTGTTTATGTAATAATGCTATGCACATCATATGCAAAATATGTCAATTGTGCTGGCTCAACTATTGTGGTCTCAATGTACTTTTTCAGCCTCCTCAAACAATGACACAAACCTAAATGTTTGTCTAAGACAGATGTATTTAATTGCAATTTTACAATGTGTATAATGTGTTTTCCATTATGTCTCTAATGAGTAATAATAAATATTATAATCATTAATACAGTCATCATTCTTAAGCATGCTAAATACACATGTAAATGTCAGAATAAATTTCAATTACGGCAGGTGAAACAGGCAGTAAAGGATATACATACAAAAAGTATTACAATGTCCTGAGCAACATTTAAGGAAAAACATACTACACTATAATGACATTATATACTAAATGGCCATAATGTATAACATTAGCCTGCTGTATGCATGCAGTCCCTGGTGTGGCAGTTTGACTACTGCCATTAGCAGAAGCAGCCTTAGTACACCAATATAGGATAGAATAAAGAACCCTTTGGTGAAGTGCCTCAGCCCAAGACAATGTATGGTTTGTGTCAGATGGTCTAAGTAGTCGGTAGAAATAGGCACCTGCATACCTAATATTTTAAGTCTAGATCATACAAGTTAAGCTTACTTTATACTACCTCAGTGAACACATGCCGTCTTGTATATTCAAAATAACAGTGGCTTACTCCATTTGTAAAGTATTCTTCTAGACATAAGAAGCCCTAAAAGAATTTAATGGCATTAATGAAATAGAGCACCATCTCCACCTACTGGCCAATTTAATACAAAAAAGCCAAAAATCTGCAATATATACTGCCTGGCTTATAAATAAAATCTGATAATTTTCTATAAGTCAAATAGCAGAAAAATGAAAGGAGCTTAAAAATATGGACTGAGGTGAAGGGAAAGTTAATTCCTTGAAAGTATTATGAAGGATATTTCAGCTGAATTAGCCAAGGTAGTTATTAGACATACTAGGACAGTGGTTGTATGGCTCCCATTTGACTGATCGCCACCAAACTTGGAAGGCCTGTCTGTAGTCCACTGATACAGAAGTGAATCAAATTTTGTAAGGATCGGATGAAGCATGCCTGAGATTTAGCTGTTTGAATGAAATGGGAATGGAAATGGTGTGGCCAGCAGGTGGAGTCAGCGCTCCATTTTAGAAATGATATTAAATGCTTTCTGACCTTCTCATTTGTAAATGAAGTCTGATAATGTTGTATAAGGCAAATTGGTGAAAAATGAAAGGAAATTAAAAATATGGACTCAGCTGAAGGGAAAGGTAACAATTATTTGAAGGTTTCATGAGGAATAAGGACATTTCAGCTGAATCTGCTAAGGTGGGTCTTACACATATATGGACAGTGGCTGTCACGCCCCCATTTGACCGATCAGCACCAAATTTGGAAGGTCTTTTTGAGGTCCAGTGCTACATTAGTGGGTCAAATTTGGTGATGATCAGACAAAGTCTGCCTCAGATTTAGCTGTTTGATTGAAATGAGCATGGAAATGGTGCAGGTTTGGTGTAGTTGGTGGCCATAGCATACAGGTAGGTCAAGTTATTTTTTTAAATTATCCATAAGGGCCGTGTCATGATTGATCTACTACCAGAATGACCTGCTTAGGCTGGACATTGTAGTTGTTATAGCAATATGTTATTTATTAAGTTTTTAAATGTCACAAGGGAATGCAAATGACAATCATTAGGCATTGCATATTTCTTAATTTGGCATAACTAAGAGAACTTGCAATACAAAAGATTTCAATCAGTCATATGTCACTGGAACAGAAATGAGATAAATGTAAGTTGTACTGATTTTGCAGGTTTATAAAGACATGTTACATTGCTGTAGCGCCCCTGTTTGACTGATCGGCACCAAATTTGGAGGGCCCTTCTCCAGTAATATCGTACATTACATATTTAAGTTTGGTGATGATTGGTTGAGGCACACCTGAGATATAGCTGTCTGATTGAAATTGGTGTGGCATCACTATGGTTTGGGTGTGGCTGGTGGCCGTACCTCATGGAAAGTTTATGATTTTTTTAATAATTTTATATAAGGACTGTCTCCTGATTTAAATGATACCAGATTTGTGTAGGTTTGGTGAAAATCATAGGAGGATAAGAAAAAACCCTGTTTTCAGACTGTTACAAAATAGGCAAAAATGGCAAGAGATATGATGAAGTTCTTTATACCATTAAATTTGCCATGAGCGAGTGGATAGGATCCCAACAATTCTAAATTCTATCTGTATCAGTTCAAGAGAAATAGACAGAAATGCAAAACTTGTTGCTGTAGCGCCCCCATCTGGCTGATTGCGGTGTCCTTAACATGGTATGCTAAGGGTAGGGAATCAAATGTGACAGCCTGTTTTGGTTGAGATTCGGTATTGTTTAGCCTGTCAAATGGCTGCTTCATTTTGATTGGCTGATGATGACCAAGATTTTATGATCAATGACTGCTATGATATATGTCTGATCTCAGAATTGGTTGTAGTACATATCTGCCAAATTTCAATTAGATTGGTCAATGCAGTCAGGAGATATTGGCAGTTTTTAGTTGTAGCGCCCCCTATTGATGAAATGGGGCCAGCGTTATATATGGTCCCCAGAATGGCGCTGGGAGGTAGGAATTCAAATTTGGTTAAGATTGGCTAAAGCAGGGCCAAGTTATAGCAGTCAGACTGAAACTGGCCAAATTTAGGTGGAGTTTGGGCGTAGCTAGTGGCCATAAAATAGACAAATGTCAGACTTACTTTAATATATATTGATCAGCTCAGTGCACTGATCGGTTTGACACCTCATTTGTCTGATTTGGTCCAGTAGTGTAGGACTTGAAGGCAGAAGTCAGTTTCACAAATTATGCAAATTAGCAAAAAATCTAAGTAGACAGAGCTTCATAGTCCAAATGGCACGTTGGTAGAGCAAAGCTGTCTGTATCAGAAGAAAAAAAAATTTAAATTGTAGCACTAATAGGACAGGAGATATGGACTGAAACGCGTTGGGGGGCGCTAGAGCGCCCCCATCTGGCTGACAGGCCTGGGTCAGAGAATCTGAGTAGCGGGTAGGAATTGACATCATATTACCAAGTTTGGATGGTCTAGCTCTTACGGTTTAGGCTGTACATTCAGTTTTAGGGCGCGAAAAATAATAATAATAATAATAATAACTAGAAACTGCAAGCAGTTACGAAAGGGTCCAAAGCGGAGGACGATCGGACTGGTAGGACAGTAGAGGAATAACAGCAGAGAACCGGTGGCCAGGGTAGTAGAAAGTCAGACAGAATTAGACTGCCATAACAGGATAGGCGATGTAGGACAGAGCTGGACGGTCTCAGTAGTTGGCAGACATTAGGATGTAGATGCTTTTTGTGCAGGTGTAACAGGCCAGTCAACATCAGAGAGTACACTGTGCACATCAGGATACCTAGCTGAAATAGCATCCTAAGCTGGGTTCGAACCGGCGACCCTCTGATTACAGGCACACAGGATTAGCACACTGAGCCATCCGCTCCTGTGGGTAAGATGAGTGAGATCAGTAGACACCTTCCTACCTGATCTGGTAACTCATTATAGCTGAATTAGACTAGGTGAGGTTTAGACATATATGGACAGTGGCTATAGCGCTCCCGTTTCACCTATTGACACGAAAATTGGAAGGTCTCTCTGCGGTACAGCCTTTCATCCGAGATAGATATTTGGAAATGATTGGCTGAAGAGTGCATGATATATAGCTGTCTGATTGAAATGGACGTGGCACCAGTAGAGTCAGGGTGTGGCTGGTGGCCATACCTTACCAAAAGTTTAATTTTTTTCTCTAAATCTTTAAAAGGACTATCTTCTGATTTGAAGGACAACAGATGTAAGTAGGTTTGTTGAAAATCAAAGGAGGTTAACAAGAAAAGCTGTTTTCAGACAAATATAATTTATGTAAAAACAGAAAGAGGGAGAACCAAGTTATATATGTTGTTAGATTAGTCATGACATAGTTAATTGTAGTCGCAATAAATTTCAACTGTAGGCTTGACAGGTCTGGAGATATAGGCAGAAATGCAAATCGTGGTGCTGTAGCGCCCCCATCTGACTGACTGGGACGGGTCAGTGGGACTGAGTAGTGGGTAGGAATAGGAATCTTGTTGCCAAATTTGGTCAGTCTAGGACTTACGGTTTAGGCTGGGCATTCAGTTTTAGGGAAGAAAAATAATTATTGTTCAACCCTCTGTAGTAGTGCCTGAGCACGTCTAAATTAACAATAATATAAGCTTCATTCATCATCGTGGGGAAAACGCCTTTATGTCTCCGCAGCTCACTTCACGGAGGGTATGCTGTGCACATCGGGCTGCCTAGCTCGAGTACCCACCGAAGCTGGGTTCGAACCTGCGACCCTCTGATTACAAGCATACAAGTTTAGCCCACTGAGCCACCCATTGCTGTTGTTAAAACAGGTGAGATCGGTAGACAACTTCTTACCTGATCTGGTAACTCATTTTACCTCAATGAGCCTAGGAGGGTCTTAGATGTATATTGACAGTGGCGTAGCGCTCCTAATTGACCGATCGACACGAAATTTGGAGGGTATCTCTGCGGTACAGCCCTACACGAATGAGAGAAATATGGTAATGATTGGCTGAAGCATCCCTAAGATATAGCTGTCTGATTGAAATGGGAAAGGCAGCAGTACAGTCAGGGTGTGCCTGGTGGCCGTACCTTACCAAAAGTTTATGTTTTTTCCATACATCTTTAACAGGACTGTCTCCTGATTAGAATGACAACAGATTTATGTAGGGTGGGCAGAAATCCTAGGAGGTTTACAAAATAACCTGTTTTCAAACAACTATAAATCATGCAAGAACGCAAAGATGGAGAAGCAAGTTCTATATGCATTTGGATTCGTCAGGACATAGTGAATTGGAATGGCAAAAAATTTCAACTGTAGGCTTGGCAGTTCTGGAGAAATAGGCAGAAATGTTGAGGGGGGCGCTATCGGGCCCCCATCTGGCCTAGTGAGGTGTCCTTTACAGGGAGGGCTGAGGGTCAGAGGAGAAATATACCACCAAAATTTGATTTAGATTGCTCATCGTTAAGCCTGTCAAATAGCTGCTTGATTTTGATTGGCCGATGGCGGTCACTCTTTAAGGACTAATGACTGCCATTGTACATGACTGACCTCAGGCTGCGTCCTAGTACATACCTGCCAAATTTCAGTTGGATTGGCCGAGGCAGTCAGGAGATATTGGCAGTTTTTAGTTGTAGCGCCCCCTATGGATGAAATGCGGCCCCCCTTGGACCGTGTCCCCAGAATGATGTCCGGAGGTAGAATTTCAAATTTGGTAGAGGTAGGCCAAGGCAAGGCCAAGTTATAGCTGTTAGACCAAAATGGGCCAAATTTGGGAATTCTTTGGGCGTGGCTAATGGCCATAAAATACATAAATGTCTAAATTTTTTTAGAAATTCTTGATGAGCTCAGAGTTCTGATTAGTTTGACACCTCATTTGTCTGATTTGGTAGGACAAGCTATGACTTTAAGAGATAAGTAGTATTTGCAAAATATGCAAATTAGCAAAAAATCTAAGTAGGCGGAGCTTCATGGTCCCATTGACTTTTTGGTATGGCATGGCCGTCTGAATCAGCAGAAAAAAGAATTTCGATTGTAGGACAAACAGGACAGGAGTTATCGACCGAAACGTGTTGGGGGGCGCTACGGCGCCCCCCTCTGGCTGAGTCGGACGGGTCGGACAACCTGAGTAGTGGGTAGGAATTCCAATCATCGTACCAAATTTGGTCAGCCTAGGACTTACGGTTTAGGCTGGGCATTCAGTTTTAGGGAAGAAAAATAATAAAAATAATCCTAACAAAAACAATAAGGTTCCATAGCACTACGTGCTTTGGACCCTTAATAATAACTAGAAACTGCAGGCAGTTACGAAAGGGTCCAAAGCGCAGGATGATCGGACTGGTAGGACGAGGAATAACGGCAGAGAACTGGCGGCAAGGGTAGTAGAAAGTCAGACAGAATTAGACTGCCATAACAGGATAGGAGATGTAGGACAGAGCTGGACGGTCTCAGTAGTAGGCAGACATTACGATGTAGATGCTTTTAGTGCAGGTGTAACAGGCCAGTAAACATCAGAGAGTACACTGTGCACATCAGGATACCTAGCTGAAATACAAAAATACTAAGCTGGGTTCGAACCGGCGATCCTCTGATTACAGGCACACAGGATTAGCACACTGAGCCATCCGCTGCTGTGGGTAAGATGACTGAGATCAGTAGACACCTTCTGGTAACTCGTTTTAGCTCAATGAGCCTAGGTGGGTCTTAGATGTATATAGACAGTGGCGTAGCGCTCCCGATTGACCGATCGACATGAAGTTTGGAGGGTCTCTCTGTGGTTCAGTCCTACATCAGTGAG
This sequence comes from Paramormyrops kingsleyae, assembly GCF_048594095.1. Lineage (NCBI taxonomy): Eukaryota > Metazoa > Chordata > Actinopteri > Osteoglossiformes > Mormyridae > Paramormyrops > Paramormyrops kingsleyae. Next base: position 153,651 of record NW_027325978.1, read on the forward strand.
CCAAATTTTGTAATGATTGGCTGAAGCATCCCTGAGATATAGCTGTCTGATTGAAATGGACGTGGCACCAGTAGAGTCAGGGTGTGGCTGGTGGCCATACCTTACCAAAAGTTTCATTTTTTTCTCTAAATCTTTAAAAGGACTATCTTCTGATTTGAAGGACAACAGATGTATGTAGGTTTGTTGAAAATCAAAGGAGGTTAACAAGAAAAGCTGTTTTCAGACAAATATAATTTATGTAAAAACAGAAAGAGGGAGAACCAAGTTATATATGTTGTTAGATTAGTCATGACATAGTTAATTGTAGTCGCAATAAATTTCAACTGTAGGCTTGACAGGTCTGGAGATATAGGCAGAAATGCAAATCGGGGTGCTGTAGCGCCCCCATCTGACTGACTGGGACGGGTCAGTGGGACTGAGTAGTGGGTAGGAATAGGAATCTTGTTGCCAAATTTGGTCAGTCTAGGACTTACGGTTTAGGCTGGGCATTCAGTTTTAGGGAAGAAAAATAATTATTGTTCAACCCTCTGGAGTAGTGCCTGAGCACGTCTAAATTAACAATAATATAAGCTTCATTGATCATCGTGGGGAAAACGCCTTCACGTATCCCCAGCTCACTTCACGGAGGGTATGCTGTGCACATCGGGCTGCCTAGCTCGAGTACCCACCTAAGCTGGGTTCGAACCTGCGACCCTCTGATTACAAGCATACAAGTTTAGCCCACTGAGCCACCCGCTGCTGTTGGTCAAACTGGAGAGATCGCTGGACACCTTCCTACCTGATCTGGAAACTCATTGTACCTCAATGAGCCTAGGTGGGTCTTAGATGTATATAGACAGTGGCGTAGCACTCCTGATTGACCGATTGACATGAAGTTTGGAGGGTCTCTCTGTGGTTCAGTCCTACATCAGTGAGCCAAATTTTGTAATGATTGGCTGAAGCATCCCTGAGATATAGCTGGCTGATTGAAATGGGCAAGACACCAGTACAGTCAGGGTGTGGCTGGTGGCTGTATCTTACCGAAAGTTTAAGATTTTTCTGTAAATCTTTAAAAGGACTGTCTCCTGATTTGAATGACACCAGATTTATGGATGTTAGTCGAAAATCCTAGGAGGTTAACAAAAAAACCTGTTTTCAAAACATCTGTAAATCATGCAAGAAGGCAAAGATGTAGAACCAAGATCTATATGCAGTTTGATTAGTCAGGACATAGTGAATTGGACTGGCAATAAATTTCAACTGTAGGCTTGACAGGTCTGGAGATATAGGCAGAAATGCAAATCGGGGTGCTGTAGCGCCCCCATCTGACTGACTGGGACGGGTCAGTGGGACTGAGTAGTGGGTAGGAATAGGAATCTTGTTGCCAAATTTGGTCAGTCTAGGACTTACGGTTTAGGCTGGGCATTCAGTTTTAGGGAAGAAAAATAATTATTGTTCAACCCTCTGGAGTAGTGCCTGAGCACGTCTAAATTAACAATAATATAAGCTTCATTGATCATCGTGGGGAAAACGCCTTCACGTATCCCCAGCTCACTTCACGGAGGGTATGCTGTGCACATCGGGCTGCCTAGCTCGAGTACCCACCTAAGCTGGGTTCGAACCTGCGACCCTCTGATTACAAGCATACAAGTTTAGCCCACTGAGCCACCCGCTGCTGTTGGTCAAACTGGAGAGATCGCTGGACACCTTCCTACCTGATCTGGAAACTCATTGTACCTCAATGAGCCTAGGTGGGTCTTAGATGTATATAGACAGTGGCGTAGCACTCCTGATTGACCGATTGACATGAAGTTTGGAGGGTCTCTCTGTGGTTCAGTCCTACATCAGTGAGCCAAATTTTGTAATGATTGGCTGAAGCATCCCTGAGATATAGCTGGCTGATTGAAATGGGCAAGACATCAGTACAGTCAGGGTGTGGCTGGTGGCTGTATCTTACCGAAAGTTTAAGATTTTTCTGTAAATCTTTAAAAGGACTGTCTCCTGATTTGAATGACACCAGATTTATGGATGTTAGTCGAAAATCCTAGGAGGTTAACAAAAAACCTGTTTTCAAAACATCTGTAAATCATGCAAGAAGGCAAAGATGTAGAACCAAGATCTATATGCAGTTTGATTCGTCAGGACATAGTGAATTGGACTGGCAATAAATTTCAACTGTAGGCTTGACAGGTCTGGAGATATAGGCAGAAATGCAAATCGGGGTGCTGTAGCGCCCCCATCTGACTGACTGGGACGGGTCAGTGGGACTGAGTAGTGGGTAGTAATAGGAATCTTGTTGCCAAATTTGGTCAGTCTAGGACTTACGGTTTAGGCTGGGCATTCAGTTTTAGGGAAGAAAAATAATTATTGTTCAACCCTCTGCAGTAGTGCCTGAGCACGTCTCAATTAACAATAATATAAGCTTCATTGATCATCGTGGGGAAAACGCCTTCACGTCTCCCAAGCTCACTTCACGGAGGGTATCGGGCACATCGGGCTGCCTAGCTCGAGGACCCACCTAAGCTGGGTTCGAACCTGCGACCCTCTGATTACAAGCATACAAGTTTAGCCCACTGAGCCACCCGTTGCTGTGGTTAAAATGGGTGAGATCGGTAGACACCTTCCTACCTGATCTGGTAACTCATTTGAGCTGAATTGGCCTAGGTTGGTCTTAGTAATATAAAAACAGTGGCCATAGCCACTGTTTACAGGGTAGGCTGAGGGTCAGAGGACAAATGTACCAGCTAAATTTGATTTAGATTGGTCATCACTAAGCCAGTCAAATTGCTGCTTGATTTTGATTGGCCGATGGCGGCCACTGTTTCAGGACTCATGACTGCCATTGTACGTGACTGACCTCAGGCTGAGTCCTAGTACATACCTTCCAAATTTCAGTTGGATTGGCCGAGGCAGTCAGAAGATATTGGCAGTTTTTAGTTGTAGCGCCCCCTATGGACGAAATGCGGCCCGCCTTGGACCGTGTCCCCAGAATGGTGTAGCGAGGTAGGATTTCAAATTTGGTCAAGGTAGGCCAAGGCACGGCCAAGTTATAGCAGTCAGACCACAACGAGTCAAATTTGGATTTTGTTTGGGCTTGGCTAATGGCCTTAGGACATAGAAATGTCTGAAATTTGTGGATGATTCTTGAACAGCTCAGAGTTCTGATTAGTTTGACACCTCATTTGTCTGATTTGGTAGGACAAGCTTTGACTGTAAGGAAAAAGTAGGATTTTCAAATTATGCAAATTAGCGAAAAATCTAAGCAGGCGGAGCTTCATGGTCCCATTGACTTTTTGGTAGGGCATGGCCGTCTGTATCAGCAGAAAAAAGAATTTCAGTTGTAGGACAAACAGGACAGGAGAAATCGACCGAAACGTGTTGGGGGGCGCTACGGCGCCCCCCTTTGGCTGAGTCGGACGGGTCGGACAAACTGAGTAGTGGGTAGGAATTCCAATCATCCTACCAAATTTGGTCAGCCTAGGACTTACGGTTTAGGCTGGGCATTCAGTTTTAGGGAAGAAAAATAATAATAAAAATAATAATAATAATAATAATAATCCTAACAAAAACAATAAGGTTCCATAGCACTACGTGCTTTGGACCCTTAATAATAATAATAATAATAATAAAGATAACTGCAAGCAGTGACAATCGGGTCCAAAGCAAATGGACAGAAGCAATGAATAGTAATGAAGTGAATGGCATAAAATTAAAAGTTTACTAATTTTTGTAAATGAAGTATATAATGTAATTGATGAGCAATGCATTTAAATAGTCAGAAAATATGAAATGATACTATGAGATGATGACACGTAACATTTTTAACATTACCGTAGAAATGTTTATCAAGGTACGATATAGGGAAAAAGGTAGATGAGAAACAGAAGGGAAATGTGGTGACTAGCTGTTGGAGAAATATTGCAATTGCTGCAGTGTACACAGGCTGAAGTGACATTGAAGTTTGATAGATTTCTAAAACTTAAATGGCAGAAATATATAAGTAGATAAAAAATATGGACTTAGATGAAGGGAAAGGTTATTAATATTTAAATGTTTAAATAAACAATAAGGAGATGTCAGCTGCATTAACCAAGGTTGTAGTTAGACATATTATGACAGTGGCTAAATTGGAAATGAAGTGCAGACTGTAACTGATGGCCTATGCATTGAATTAGTCAGAAAGTATGAAAATGGTAGATAAGAAACAGAAGGGAAATGTGGTGACTAGCTTTTAGAGAAATATTGAAATTGCTGCAGTGTACATCACTGAAGTTTGATACATTTCTAAAAGTCAAATGCCTGGAAAATGAAACCAATTTAATAATATTGACTGAGATGAAGGTAAAGGTGATTAATATTTAAATATTTTATGAGAAATAAGCTAATTTCAGCTGCATTAACCTAGGTTGATCTTAGACATATTACGACAGTGGCTAAATTGGAAATGAAGTACAGACTGTAACTTATGGCCAATGCATTAAAATAGTCAGAAAGTAGGAAATGCTACTATGATAAGATGATACCTGATTTTTTAACATTACCATAGAAATGTTGATTAAGGTATGATAAAGGGAAGAGGGTAGATGAGAAACAGAAGGGATATGTGGTGACTAGCTGTTCGAAACAATTGCAATTGCTGCAGCATACACATCTTGAATAAACATTGAAGTTTGATAGATTTCTGAAAGTCAAATGGCAGGAAAATATAAGCGGATTAAAAATATGGACTTAGATGAAGGGAAAGGTGATTAATATTTAAATGTTTAAATAAACAATAAACAGATGTCAGCTGCATTAACCTAGGTTGATCTTAGACATATTATGACAGTTGCTAAATTGGAAATGAAGTACAGACTGTAACTGATGGCCAATGCATTTAAATAGTCAGAAAGTAGGAAAATGGTAAATGAGAGACAGAAGGGAAATATGGTGACTAGCTTTTAGAGAAATATTGAAATTGCTACAGTGTACACAGGCTAAAGTAACATTGAAGTTTGATAGATTCCTAAAAGTCAAATGGCAGGATTGTATAAGCAGATTAAAAATATGGACTTAGATGAAGGGAAAGGTGATTAATATTTAAATGTTTATATATACAATAAGGAGATGTCAGCTGCATTAACCAAGGTTGGTCTTAGACATATTAAGACAGTGGCTAAATTGGAAATGAAGTACGGACTGTAACTGATGGCCAATGCATTTAAATAGTCAGAAAGTAGGAAATGCTTCTATGATAAGATAATACCTGATATTTTGAACATTGACTTTGATATGTTGATTAAGGTACGATAAAGGGAAGAGGGTAGATGAGAAACAGAAGGGACATGTGGTGACTAGCTGTTGGAAGAAATTGCAATTGTTGCACTGTACACAGCCTGAAGTATCTCTGAACTTTGATACATTTCTAAAAGTGAAATGAAATGAAAATGTCAATAATCTTTGAAGGTTTGATGAAAAATAAAGAAATTTCAGCTGCATTAACTATTAGTATTTTTTGACAGTGGCAGAAGCGCCCCCGTTTAACCGAATGTCACCAAAGTTAGATGGTCTATTCATAGTCCAGTGCTACAGAAGTGAGTCAAATTTTGTGAGAATTCGATGAAGTATGAATGAGGTTTAGCAGACTTAATGAATTCGGTATGGAAATAGTGAGGCCAGCAGGTGGAGTTAGCGCTACATTTGATAATTGGTATCATGCAGTCCCTGGAGTGGCAGTTTGACTACTGCCATTAGCAGAAGCAGCCATAGTACAACAATATAAGATACAATATATAACCATTTGCTGAAGTGCCTCAGCCCAAAAGAATTTGTTTTTTGTGTCAGATGGTCTAAGTAGACGGTAGAAATAGGCACCTGCATACCTAATATTTTAAGTCTGGATCATACAAGTTAAGCTTACTTTATACTACCTCAGTGAACACATGCTGTCTTGTATATTAAAAAAAACAACAGTGGCTTACTGCATTTGTAAAGTATTCTTCTAGACATAAGAAGCCCTGAAATAATTTAATGCCATTAATGAAATACAGGACGAACTACACCTGCTGGCTAATCCATAAAAAAAAATCCAAAAAACTGCAATATAAATAGAGCACCATCTCCACCTACTGGCCAATTTAATACAAAAAAGCCAAAAATCTGCAATATATACTGCCTGGCTTATAAATAAAATCTGATAATTTTCTATAAGTCAAATAGCAGAAAAATGAAAGGAGCTTAATAATATGGACTGAGGTGAAGGGAAAGTTAATTCCTTTAAAGTATTATGAAGGATATTTCAGCTGAATTAGCCAAGGTAGGTATTAGACATACTAGGAAAGTGGCTGTACCGCTCCAGATTGACTGATCGCCACCAAACTTGGAAGATATGTCTGTAGTCCAGTCATACAGAAGTGAATCAAATTTTGTAAGGATCAGATGAAGCATGCCTGAGATTTAGCTGTTTGAATGAAATGGGAATGGAAATGGTGTGGCCAGCAGGTGGAGTCAGCGCTCCATTTTAGAAATGATATTAAATGCTTTCTGACCTTCTCATTTGTAAATGAAGTCTGATAATGTTGTATAACTTAAATTGGTGAAAAATGAAAGGAAATTAAAAATATGGACTCAGCTGAAGGGAAAGGTAACAATTATTTGAAGGTTTCATGAGGAATAAGGACATTTCAGCTGAATCTGCTAAGGTGGGTCTTACACATATATGGACAGTGGCTGTCACGCCCCCATTTGACCGATCAGCACCAAATTTGGAAGGTCTGTTTGAGGTCCAGTGCTACATTAGTGGGTCAAATTTGGTGATGATCAGATGAAGTCTGCCTCAGATTTAGCTGTTTGATTGAAATGAGCATGGAAATGGTGCAGGTTTGGTGTAGTTGATGGCCATAGCATACAGGTAGGTCAAGTTATTTTTTTAAATTATCCATAAGGGCCGTGTCATGATTGATCTACTACCAGAATGACCTGCTTGGGCTGGACATTGTAGTTGTTATAGCAATATGTTATTTATTAAGTTTTTAAATGTCACAAGGGAATGCAAATGACAATCATTAGGCATTGCATATTTCTTAATTTGGCATAACTAAGAGAACTTGCAATACAAAAGATTTCAATCAGTCATATGTCACTGGAACAGAAATGAGATAAATGTAAGTTGTACTGATTTTGCAGGTTTATAAAGACATGTTATATTGCTGTAGCGCCCCCGTTTGACTGATCGGCACCAAATTTGGAGGGCCCTTCTCCAGTAATATCGTACATTACATATTTAAGTTTGGTGATGATTGGTTGAGGCATGCCTGAGATATAGCTGTCTGATTGAAATTGGTGTGGCATCACTATGGTTTGGGTGTGGCTGGTGGCCGTACCTCATGGAAAGTTTATGATTTTTTTGATAATTTTATATAAGGACTGTCTCCTGATTTAAATGATACCAGATTTGTGTAGGTTTGGTGAAAATCATAGGAGGATAAGAAAAAACCCTGTTTTAAGACTGTTACAAAATAGGCAAAAATGGCAAGAGATATGATGAAGTTCTTTATACCATTAAATTTGCCATGAGCGAGTGGATAGGATTCCCAACAATTCTAAATTCTATCTTTATCAGTTCAAGAGAAATAGACAGAAATGCAAAACTTGTTGCTGTAGCGCCCCCATCTGGCTGATTGCGGTGTCCTTAACATGGTATGCTAAGGGTAGGGAATCAAATGTGACAGCCTGTTTTGGTTGAGATTCGGTATTGTTTAGCCTGTCAAATGGCTGCTTCATTTTGATTGGCTGATGATGACCAAGATTTTATGATCAATGACTGCTATGATATATGTCTGATCTCAGAATTGGTTGTAGTACATATCTGCCAAATTTCAATTAGATTGGTCAATGCAGTCAGGAGATATTGGCAGTTTTTAGTTGTAGCGCCCCCTATTGATGAAATGGGGCCAGCGTTATATATGGTCCCCAGAATGGCGCTGGGAGGTAGGAATTCAAATTTGGTTAAGATCGGCTAAAGCAGGGCCAAGTTATAGCAGTCAGACTGAAACTGGCCAAATTTAGGTGGAGTTTGGGCGTAGCTAGTGGCCATAAAATAGACAAGTGTCAGACTTACTTTAATATATATTGATCAGCTCAGTGCACTGATCGGTTTGACACCTCATTTGTCTGATTTGGTCCAGTAGTGTAGGACTTGAAGGCAGAAGTCAGTTTCACAAATTATGCAAATTAGCAAAAAATCTAAGTAGACAGAGCTTCATAGTCCCAATGGCACGTTGGTAGAGCAAAGCTGTCTGTATCAGAAGAAAAAAATTTTTAAATTGTAGCACTAATAGGACAGGAGATATGGACTGAAACGCGTTGGGGGGCGCTAGAGCGCCCCCATCTGGCTGACAGGCCTGGGTCAGAGAATCTGAGTAGCGGGTAGGAATTGACATCATATTACCAAGTTTGGATGGTCTAGCTCTTACGGTTTAGGCTGTACATTCAGTTTTAGGGCGCGAAAAATAATAATAATAATAATAATAATAATAACTAGAAACTGCAGGCAGTTACGAACGGGTCCAAAGCTCGGACAAGTAGGACAGGTAGGAGAGGTACGACAAGTAATAGAGAAATAACGGCAGAAAACTGGAGGACTGTCACTGGCGGACAGCATAGTACAAAGTCAGACGTAACTATAATATTATAACAGGATGTAGATTAAGTGTAGTTCTAATGAGATTGTAGATGTAAGACAGAGCAGGAATGGTTTTGGTGAAATGGTCGTAGTATTAGGTAGAACTTTTGATGAGATGCTTTTAGTGTAGGTGTAACAGGTCAGTAGATGTTGGATAGAATGTTGAACCCTTTGGTGAAGTGCCTTTGCCTGTCTGAATTATAATAAAGAAGCTTCATTGCCTAAATAAACAGTACAGGCATAATTTGCAGAACATAATGTAAGACCTGGAGGACTGACTGTTACTGGTGACCACTGTAGTAATATGTCAGATAGTAGTAATCAGTGCTTGGACATGATATAGATTTTTCAGTCTAGGCCTAATGTCTGAGGAGATATAGGACAGAATGTAGAAACCTAGCAGCTCCCTCGCTTTGGATGTCTGATTTGGTTGAGATAGTCTGAGTAGCTCAGTAGTACAGTAGGTAGAAATAGTCAGCTTCTTACCTATTCTGGTAGGTGTAGATCATACAGGTTAATCTTTGTTTGTGCTGCTGTGTAAGCTTAGACTTTCTTGCATATTCTGCACAGCATTGCTCTGTTGGGACATGGCCCATATAATAGCAGTATGATCATACTTTGTCCTTTGTACAAACTGTTCATCTAGACATGAGATGGCCTTAAAGTACTTAATGGCATTCATGAAATGTAGCACTGACTCTGTCTGCTAGCCAATTCACTTACAAGTGTTATATGTCCAACATATTAAACAGTCAGACAGTAGTATTCCGAAATTGACAACTTCCTACCTAATTTGGTAGATGTAGATGTTACAGGTTAAGCTTGATTTATGGTGGCTGTGTAAACTTAGTCATGCAAATTTACAGCAATATTGCTGACCTGGGGCGTTGGTCAATATAACAGAACTACAGTAATGCTTTGTCGTTTTTGTAGGCTCTTCATTTAGATGTGATTTTAGCCTCATATATGCAGTAGTATGTTAGTTGTGCTGCTACCAGTATTGTGACTATGAAATCCTTTATCAGCTGCCTCAGACAGTAACATAAGCATAGTAGCTTGTTTCAGACAACTGTAGTCTATTTTAATTTTACAATGTGTGTAATATGTTTTCCATTATGTCTATAATTAATAATAATACATTTTTATAATCATTAATAAAGTCATCATTCTTAAGCATGTTAAATAAACATGTAAATGTCACAATAAATTTCAATTAAACAGGCAGTAAAGGAAATACACATACAGAAAGTATTACAATGTCCTGAGCAACATTTAAAGAAAAACACACTACACTATAATGACATTATATTGTAAATGGCCATAATGTATAAAATTAGCCTGCTGTATGCATGCAGTCCCTTGTGTGGCAGTTTGACTACTGCCATTTGCAGAAGCAGCCTTAGTACACCAATATAGGATATAATATAGAACCCTTTGGTGAAGTGCCTTAGCCCAAAATAATGTGTGGTTTGTGTCAGATGGTCTAAGTAGTCGGTAGAAATAGGCACCTGCATACCTAATATTTTAAGTCTCAATCATAAAAGTTAAGCTTACTTTATAATACCTCAATAAACACATGCTGTCTTCTATATTTAAAACAACAGTGGCTTACTGCATTTGTAAAGTATTCTTTTAGACATGAGAAGCCCTGAAATAATTAAATGGCATTAATGAAATAGAGGACAAACTCCACCTGCTGGCGAATCCATAAAAAATAATCCAAAAAAGTGCAACATAAATAGAGCACCATCTCCACCTACTGGCCAATTTAATACAAAAATGCGAAAAATCTGCAATATATTCTGCCTGGCTTATAAATGAAATCTGATAAGTTTCTATAAGTCAAATAGCAGAAAAATTAAAGGAGCTTAAAAATATGGACTGAGGTGAAGAGAATGTTAAGTCTTTGAAAGTATTATGAAGGATATTTCAGCTGAATTAGCCAAGGTAGGTATTAGACATACTAGGACAATAGCTGAACCACTCCCGTTTGACTGATCGCCACCAAACTTGGAAGGTCTGTCTGAAGTCCAGTGATACCGAAGTGAATCAAATTTTGTATGGATTGGATGAAGCATGCCTGAGATTTAGCTGTTTGAATGAAATGGGAATGGAAATGGTGTGGCCAGCAGGTGGAGTCAGCGCTCCATTTTAGAAATGCTATTAAATGCTTTCAGACCTTCTCATTTGAAATGAAGTCTGATAATGCTGTATAAGGCAAATTGGTGAAAAATTTAAGGAAATTAAAAATATGGACTAAGGTGAAGGGAACGATAACAATTCTTTGAAGGTTTTATGAGGAATAAGGACATTTCAGGTGAATCTGCTAAGGTGGGTCTTAGACATATATGGACAGTGGCTGTCGTGCCCCCAATTGACTGATCGGCACCAAACTTGGATGGTCTGTCTGGGGTCCCCTGCTACATTAGCTGGTCAAATTTGATGAGGATTTGATGAAGAATGCCTAAGAATTAGCTGTTTGATTGAAATGAGCATGGAAATGCTGTAGGTTCAGTGTGGCTGGTGGCCATACTGTACAGGCAGGTGAAGTTATCTTTATAAATTATACATAAGGGCAGTGTCCTGATTGATCTACTACCAGAATGACCTACTTGGGCTGGACATTGCAGTAGTGATAGTAATATGTTATTTATTATGTTTTTAAATATGACAAGGGAATGCAAATGACTATCATGGGACATTGCATACATCTTGATTTGGCATGACTCACACAACTTGCAGGACAAAAGATTTTAACCAGTAATATGTCACTTGATCAAAAATGACAACAATGTAAGTTGAACTGATTTTGCAGGTTTACAAAGACATGTTATATTGCTGTTGCGCCCCCATTTGACCGATCGGCACCAAAGTTGGAGGGTCTGTCTGGGGTCCACTGCTACATTAGCCGGTCAAATTTGATGAGGATTGGATGAAGAATGCCTCAGATTTAGCTGTTTGATTTAAATAAGCATGGAAATGCTGTAGATTCAATGTGGCTGGTGGCCATACTGTACAGGCAGGTGAAGTTATCTTTATAAATTATACATAAGGGCAGTGTCCTGATTGATCTACTACCAGAATGACCTACTTGGGCTGGACATTGCAGTAGTGATAGTAATATGTTACTTATTAAGTTTATAAATATGACAAGGGAATGCAAATGACTATCATGCGACATTGCATATATCTTGATTTGGCATGAATCACTGAAATTGCTGGACAAATGATTTTAACCAGTAATATGTCACTGGATCAACAATTAGATAAATGTAAGATGAACTGATTTTGCAGGTTTACACAGACATGTTATGTTGCTGTAGCGCCCCTGTTTGACCGATCGGCACAAAATTTGGAGGGCCCTTCCGCAGTAATGTCTTACATTATAGATTTAAGTTTGGTGATGATTTGGTGAGACATGCCTGAGATATAGCTGTCTGATTGAAATGGGCGAGGCACCAGCACAGTCAGGGTGTCCCTGGTGGCCATACCTTACCGAAAGTTTATGTTTTTTCTCTAAGTCTTTAAAAGGACTGTCTCCTGATTAGAATGACACCAGACTTATGTAGATTGGCCGAAAATCATAGGAGGATAATGAAAAAGCCTGTTTTTAGAAAAATACAAAATTGTGCAATAATGCAAAGATGCATATAATTGCTCTATATATTGTTTGATTTGGCATGACATAGTGGATTAGAATGGCAAAAAATTTCAACTGTAGGCATGACAGTTCTGAAGATATAGGCAGAAATGTATATTAGGGCACTGTAGCGCCCCCATGTGGCTGAGTGAGGTGTCCTTTGCATGGTGGGCTGCGGGTCGGAGGACAAATATAGCACCCAAATTTGGTCTAGATTGGTCATTGATAAGCCTGTCAAATGGCTGCTTGATTTTGATTGGCTGATGGCGGCCACTCTTTAAGGAATAATGACTGCCATTGTATGTGGCTGATGTAAGGCTGGGCCCTAGAACATATCTGCCAAATTTCAGTAAGGTTGGCAAAGGCAGTCAGGAGATATTGCCAGTTTTTAATTGTAGCGCCCCCTATGGGCGAAATGCGGCCCGCCTCGGACCGTGTCCCCAGAATGGTGTAGGGAGGTAGCATTTCAAATTTGGTCAAGGTAGGCCAAGGCACGGCCAAGTTATAGCCGTCAGACCAAAACGGGCCAAATTTGAACATTGTTTGGGCGTGGCTAATGGCCGTAGGATATAAAAATGTCTTAATTTTCTTAATGATTCTTGATCAGCTGAGAATTCTGATTCGTCTGACACCTCATTTGTCTGATTTGGTAGGACAAGCCAGGACTTGAAGGAAAAAGTAGGATTTGCAAATTATGCAAATTAGCAAAAAATCTAAGTAGGCGGAGCTTCATGGTCCCATTGACTTTTTGGTAGGGCATGGCTGTCTGCATCAGGCAAAAAAAGAATTTCGAAGGTAGGACAAACTGGACAGGAGATATCGTCCAAAACGTGTTGGGGGGCGCTACGGCGCCCCCCTCTGGCTGAGTCGGACGCGTCGGACACGCTGAGTAGTGGGTAGGAATTCCAATCATCCTACCAAATTTGGTAGGCCTAGGACTTACGGTTTAGGCTGGGCATTCAGTTTTAGGGCAGAAAAATAATAATAATAATAATAATAATAATAATAATAATAATAATAATAATAATCCTAAGAAAAACAATAATGGTCCATAAGGACTTCGTCCTTTGGACCCTTAATAATAATAATAATAATAATAATAATAATAAAAGAGAAAAATCCTAAGAAAAACAATAATGGTCCATAAGCATTTCATGCTTTGGACCCTTAATAATAATAATAATAAAAGAGAAAAATCATAAGAAAAACAATAATGGTCCATAAGCATTTCATGCTTTGGACCCTTAATAAAAAGAAAAATCCTAAGAAAAACAATAATGGTCCATAAGCATTTCATGCTTTGGACCCTTAACAATAATGGTCCATAAGCATTTCATGCTTTGGACCCTTAATAAAAAGAAAAACCGTAAGAAAAACAATAATGGTCCATAAGCATTTCATGCTTTGGACCCTTAATAATAATAACTAGAAACTGCAGGCAGTTACGAACGGGTCCAAAGCTCGGACAAGTAGGACAGGTAGGAGAGGTACGACAAGTAATAGAGAAATAACGGAGGAAAACTGGAGGACTGTCACTGGCGGCCAGCATAGTACAAAGTCAGACATAACTATAATATTATAACTGGATGTATATTAAGTGTAGTTCTAATGAGATTGTAGATGTAAGACAGAGCAGGACTGGTTTTGGTGAAATGGTCGTAGTATTAGGTAGAACTTTTGATGAGATGCTTTTAGTGTAGGTGTAACAGGTCAGTAGATGTTTGATAGAATGTTGAACCCTCTGGTGAAGTGCCTTTGCCTGTCTGAATTATAATAAAGAAGCTTCATTGCCTAAATAAACAGTACAGGCATAATTTGCAGAACATAATGTAAGACCTGGAGGACTGACTGTTACTGGTGACCACTGTAGTAATATGTCAGATAGTAGTAATCAGTGCTTGGACATGATATAGATTTTTCAGTCTAGGCCTAATGTCTGAGGAGATATAGGACAGAATGTAGAAACTTAGCAGCTCCCTCGCTTTGGATGTCTGATTTGGTTGAGATAGTCTAAGTAGCTCAGTAGTACAGTAGGTAGAAATAGTCAGCTTCTTACCTATTCTGGTAGGTGTAGATCATACAGGTTAAGCTTTGTTTGTGCTGCTGTGTAAGCTTAGACTTTCTTGCATATTCTGCACAGTGCACAGCATTGCTCTGTTGGGACATGGCCCATATAATAGCAGTATGATCATACTTTGTCCTTTGTACAAACTGTTCATCTAGACATGAGATGGCCTTAAAGTACTTAATGGCATTCATGAAATGTAGCACTGACTCTGTCTGCTAGCCAATTCACTTACAAGTGTTATATGTCCAACATATTAAACAGTCAGACAGTAGTATTCCGAAATTGACAACTTCCTACCTAATTTGGTAGGTGTAGATGTTACAGGTTAAGCTTGATTTATGGTGGCTGTGTAAACTTAGTCATGCAAATTTACAGCAATATTGCTGACCTGGGGCGTTGGTCAATATAACAGAACTACAGTAATGCTTTGTCGTTTTTGTAGGCTCTTCATTTAGATGTGATTTTAGCCTCATATATGCAGTAGTATGTTAGTTGTGCTGCTACCAGTATTGTGACTATGAAATCCTTTATCAGCTGCCTCAGACAGTAACACAAGCATAGTAGCTTGTTTCAGACAACTGTAGTCTATTTTAATTTTACAATGTGTATAATATGTTTTCCATTATGTCTATAATTAATAATAATAAATTTTTATAATCATTAATAAAGTCATCATTCTTAAGCATGTTAAATACATATGTAAATGTCACAATAAATTTCAATTAAACAGGCAGTAAAGGAAATACACATACAGAAAGTATTACAATGTCCTGAGCAACATTTAAAGAAAAACACACTACACTATAATGACATTATATTGTAAATGGCCATAATGTATAAAATTAGCCTGCTGTATGCATGCAGTCCCTGGTGTGGCAGTTTGACTACTGCCATTTGCAGAAGCAGCCTTAGTCCACCAATATAGGATATAATATAGAACCCTTTGGTGAAGTGCCTTAGCCCAAAATAATGTGTGGTTTGTGTCAGATGGTCTAAGTAGTCGGTAGAAATAGGCACCTGCATACCTAATATTTTAAGTCTCGATCATAAAAGTTAAGCTTACTTTATAATACCTCAATAAACACATGCTGTCTTCTATATTTAAAACAACAGTGGCTTACTCCATTTGTAAAGTATTCTTTTAGACATGAGAAGCCCTGAAATAATTAAATGGCATTAATGAAATAGATGACAAACTCCACCTGCTGGCGAATCCATTAAAAATAATCCAAAAAAGTGCAACATAAATGGAGCACCATCTCCACCTACTGGCCAATTTAATACAAAAATGCGAAAAATCTGCAATGTATTCTGCCTGGCTTATAAATGAAATCTGATAAGTTTCTATAAGTCAAATAGCAGAAAAATTAAAGGAGCTTAAAAATATGGACTGAGGTGAAGAGAAAGTTAACAAGTCTTTGAAAGTATTATGAAGGATATTTCAGCTGAATTAGCCAAGGTAGGTATTAGACATACTAGGACAATAGCTGAACCACTCCCGTTTGACTGATCGCCACCAAACTTGAAAGGTCTGTCTGAAGTCCAGTGATACCGAAGTGAATCAAATTTTGTATGGATTGGATGAAGCATGCCTGAGATTTAGCTGTTTGAATGAAATGGGAATGGAAATGGTGTGGCCAGCAGGTGGAGTCAGCGCTCCATTTTAGAAATGCTATTAAATGCTTTCAGACCTTCTCATTTGAAATGAAGTCTGATAATGCTGTATAAGGCAAATTGGTGAAAAATTTAAGGAAATTAAAAATATGGACTCAGGTGAAGGGAAAGATAACAATTCTTTGAAGGTTTTATGAGCAATAAGGACATTTCAGGTGAATCTGCTAAGGTGGGTCTTAGACATATATGGACAGTGGCTGTCGCGCCCCCAATTGACTGATCGGCACCAAACTTGGATGGTTTGTCTGGGGTCCCCTGCTACATTAGCCGGTCAAATTTGATGAGTATTGGATGAAGAATGCCTCAGATTTAGCTGTTTGATTGAAATGAGCATGGAAATGCTGTAGGTTCAATGTGGCTGGTGGCCATACTGTACAGGCAGGTGAAGTTATCTTTATAAATTATACATAAGGGCAGTGTCCTGATTGATCTACTACCAGAATGACCTACTTGGGCTGGACATTGCAGTAGTGATAGTAATATGTTACTTATTAAGTTATTAAATATGACAAGGGAATGCAAATGAATATCATGCGACATTGCATATATCTTGATTTGGCATGAATCACTGAAATTGCTGGACAAATGATTTTAACCAGTAATATGTCACTGGATCAACAATTAGATAAATGTAAGATGAACTGATTTTGCAGGTTTACACAGACATGTTATGTTGCTGTAGCGCCCCGGTTTGACCGATCGGCACAAAATTTGGAGGGCCCTTCCGCAGTAATGTCTTACATTATAGATTTAAGTTTGGTGATGATTTGGTGAGACATGCCTGAGATATAGCTGTCTGATTGAAATGGGCGAGGCACCAGCACAGTCAGGGTGTCCCTGGTGGCCATACCTTACCGAAAGTTTATGTTTTTTCTCTAAGTCTTTAAAAGGACTGTCTCCTGATTAGAATGACACCAGACTTATGTAGATTGGCCGAAAATCATAGGAGGATAATGAAAAAGCCTGTTTTTAGAAAAATACAAAATTGTGCAATAATGCAAAGATGCATAGAATAGCTCTATATGTTGTTTGATTTGGCATGACATAGTGGATTATAATGGCAAAAAATTTCAACTGTAGGCATGACAGTTCTGAAGATATAGGCAGAAATGTAAATTAGGGCACTGTAGCGCCCCCATGTGGCCGAGTGAGGTGTCCTTTGCATGGTGGGCTGCGGGTCGGAGGACAAATATAGCTCCCAAATTTGGTCTAGATTGGTCATTGATAAGCCTGTCAAATGGCTGCTTGATTTTGATTGGCTGATGGTCTCCACTCTAAGGAATAATGACTGCCATTGTATGTGGCTGATGTAAGGCTGGGCCCTAGAACATATCTGCCAAATTTCAGTAAGATTGGCAAAGGCAGTCAGGAGATATTGCCAGTTTTTAATTGTAGCGCCCCCTATGGGCGAAATGCGGCCCGCCTCGGACCGTGTCCCCAGAATGGTGTAGGGAGGTAGCATTTCAAATTTGGTCAAGGTAGGCCAAGGCACGGCCAAGTTATAGCCGTCAGACCAAAATGGGCCAAATTTGGACATTGTTTGGGCATGGCTAATGGCCGTAGGATACACAAATGTCTGAATTTTTTGATTAATTCTTAAACTGTTCTGATTCATTTGACACCTCATTTGTCTGCTTTGGTAGGACAAGCTAGGACTTTAAGAGAAGTAGTATTTGCAAAATATGCAAATTAGCAAAAAATCTAAGTAGGCGGAGCTTCATGGTCCCATTGACTTTTTGGTAGGGCATGGCTGTCTGCATCAGCAGAAAAAAGAATTTCGATTGTAAGACAAACAGGACAGGAGATAGACTGAAACGTGTTGGGGGGCGCTACGGTGCCCCCCTCTGGCTGAGTTGGACAACCTGAGTAGTGGGTTGGAATACCAATCATCCTACCAAATTTGGTTGGCCTAGGACTTACTGTTTAGGCTGGGCATTCAGTTTTAAGGAAGAAAAATAATAACTGGACAATCGGACAAGTAGGACAGGCAGGACAAGTAATAGAGGAATAACTACAGAGGACCCACGGCCAAGGAAGAAGGTCAGACAGAATTAGACTGCCATAACAGGATGGAGATTCAGCGTAGGTCTAACGGGATATCAGATGTAAGACAGAGCAGGACTGGCTTGAGTGAGATGGCCTGAGTAGTTGGTAGAAATTACGATGGATAACCCTCCCTAATACACAACGCCGGGAAATAGAGGATATCTGAGTACACAAAGCATGCAATTACACTGCAGAAAATGTATAATGGGCAATACACACAGACTAAAATAAGCAATACACTGCATTAGAATGCCCCCCTCCTCCCCCTCCTGCTTACGCACAAACCCTGCTAAAGACCTTGGCCAAAACTTCCACAAACATTAACACCTAACAACTAAGAAGGATGATTACTCCTTTGAAGTGAAGCAATACTAGCTTTCCCGCCGAGAAGGGACAAGTTGTGTTGTGGTATCGCCCCAGTCACAGTTCACAGTACGTGGCTCCCTATGGACAGCACAAGACTTCCCTACAAACTCACTGGAAACCCACCCCCCGCACTTACCTCGCAGTCATCAGCGGCCAACCTAGTATCGGTGACAGGTACACCATGTTCCCCAAGGTGCATTGACCAGAAGCGAACAGAGCGATCTCTCCAGGCACACACCAGCGCTGCCTCCCGCGAGTCAACCTGATCTCCCTTTCTGTCCCAGCTTCTTTTAAATACACATTTCAAAACGACGCCACAGTCGGCTGTTCAACTAACCCTTGCAATAGAGAAAAAAAAGCCACTCTAAAAATCACCAAATGAAACTTGGTCTGTAGTATGTGTCGGTCACAAGCCAATATGCTGTTTCTACAACATATGCCCATTTCACAACTACTCACCAAAGCTACGTGCAAAAGACGAGTAAGTGACTATTGCCTTTTGCAAACCAAACATCTGAGAACATTAAGCTTACCAGAACTTTGAACACAAGAACCGCCTGCAAACTACTAAAGAAATGCATTACACATTGCAGTTGCCTATAACCTGAAATGACTGAAATGAAACGCAATCAATTTGACATGGTTTTAATTTAAACCAAAAAGCGACGCAGATACAAGTTTTAAACCAAAAAGCGTCACAGATACAAGTTTGAAACCAAAAAGCGTCGCAGATACAATTTTTAAACCAAAAAGCGTCGCAGATACAATTTTAAAACCAAAAAGCGACGCAGATACAAGTTTTAAACCAAAAAGCGTCACAGATACAATTTTTAAACCAAAAAGCGTCGCAGATACAATTTTTAAACCAAAAAGCGTCGCAGATACAATTTTTAAACCAAAAAGCGTCGCAGATACAATTTTTAAACCAAAAAGCGACGCAGATACAATTTTTAAACCAAAAAGCGACGCAGATACAAGTTTTAAACCAAAAAGCGTCGCAGATACAAGTTTTAAAGCAAAAAGCGACGCAGATACAAGTTTTAAAGCAAAAAGCGACGCAGATACAAGTTTTAAAGCAAAAAGCGACGCAGATACAAGTTTTAAAGCAAAAAGCGTCGCAGATACAAGTTTTAAACCAAAAAGCGTCGCAGATACAAGTTTTAAACCAAAAAGCGACGCAGATACAAGTTTTAAACCAAAAAGCGACGCAGATACAAGTTTTAAACCAAAAAGCGTCGCAGATACAAGTTTTAAACCAAAAAGCGTCGCAGATACAAGTTTTAAACCAAAAAGCGTCGCAGATACAAGTTTCAAACCAAAAAGCGACGCAGATACAAGTTTTAAACCAAAAAGCGACGCAGATACAAGTTTTAAACCAAAAAGCGACGCAGATACAATTTTTAAACCAAAAAGCGTCGCAGATACAATTTTTAAAGCAAAAAGCGACGCAGATACAAGTTTTAAAGCAAAAAGCGTCGCAGATACAAGTTTTAAAGCAAAAAGTGTCGCAGATACAATTTTTAAAACAAAAAGTGTCGCAGATACAATTTTTAAAACAAAAAGCCTTGCAGACACAATTTTTAAAACAAAAAGCCTTGCAGATACAATGAAAATAAATAAATAAATAAAAATAAAACTACACTGAGCTGCTACAGCCAGGGACCGCGCTGGGCGGAATATCTATTGATAGAACGTTACATTCATCATCAAATGAAAATAGGAGATACTCCTCACCCAACAACTGCTCCTCAATGGTCTCTTCTACTGTTGCCAGGTGGCGTAGTTGCAAATACGGCAATAAAGCTGAGTGTCCTGCCGTCAAGGTAAATTCTGTGCCGTCGTCGCCTTTAACCTTTAAGGTGCCCCGCAATTCCTTGGTGAAGGAGTCCGATTTTTGGAGCATTTTGCAGCCAGTTGTAGGATCACACATGCACATATCACAGGGCCTAAATTCCAGGTGGCCTGAGACAAGGCCGAGCCTGGTACGAGAGGCACCAAAGGGGGGTTACACACACAAACACACACACACAGATAACCAGGGAGGCTAGCACTCCAACTTTTATTGCCCAAAGATTTAGGGACCTACAGACAAGCAGAGTGGACTTCACGGACAGGGGTCCCTCGACTTGGCACACAACCCCCTCCCCATACATTCTGCCTTACATTTCACTCACCCAACAGACAAACACCCTAAAGGAAATTTCATTTGTTTGGCTTTTGTATACCCTGTATATTGATTTACTCACGACTACTAGTCTCAATATACAGATACGTTATGTTTGTATGTGTCCTAACTTTTAGAGAGTCTTCTGTGTTAAAACCCCCCCTTCTCTTCCAACATTCCTTTGTGGTCCTTATCTGATCTTGGTGGACCTCACCAAGTTTCTTTGTTTCTACCATGCTATGTTAAAAGAACTGAATTAAGGTGTATTTTATCCATTCTGGAGAAGATGAATTGGCATAAGCCACACCAAACAAATTATGTTCTTTCCAGATGTGCAACTTATATTGATATTACCACAAACTAACGGCCACGCCTATCTATGGATAAGATGTGCTGTTTGTAATATGAATATTTGATGTAATATCCGCACAAAGTGTAACATCTGTTGAGGTGCAACCCAAAACACCTGTATCCTATACTGATGTGAATCAGTCACATAGATACAATAATTAATTGTTTAATCAATTAATGCAGATGGTATGAGGTATGTACCTGTGAAGCTGGTATGGCATGTTTGGTATCAATCTGATTGTTAATCACCCCTGATTCCAAATCTGGTCAGTGATTACCATAAAAGTGGATGTATCAAAAGTTATAACAGCTTAATGAAAATCATCAGTAAAGGTAGAATCAGGCGGGCCATAAATCACAAAAGGACTGATACAGACCCCCTTCCGAAAGCCCGCCAAATGGATGGCCAGCCATTGGGCCAGGAGTCGAATTCCTGGTCATCCCTATTCATGAACTTTAGACCATAAAAATCTAGCACCTCAGAACAAAGGAGAGCAGAGAACAACCAGCAGCAGAGCAGAACAACCGCCAGCCGGCGCAGAGAAAACCATCCGCCCGAAGGAGAACATCAGCCCGGGAGAAGAGAAACCCACAAGAAGCCCTCCGGTGAAGGCCCAGCTGAACAGAGAACAGCACCCAAGACAAAGCTTCACCAGGAGAGAGAATCTAAAGGGACTCCACTCCACTGCTCCAAACGCCGCGCCTTCCTGAGTGCCATCAGCTCAGCAATCAACTGCCAAGACCCCCCCCCCCACTCTTCAACCAAGTAAACCAACTTCCTTTCATTCTAACAACTTAAGCTGTTCTGTTTAACCTGCTAATAAGACTTTAGGGTCGTGTTTCCACAAACTATGCTTGCTTTGCAGAACAGTATTTCCCATTTCAGGTTACTCATTTAAATCCGGTCATTGCATTTTCATAATTACATTGTTTGTTTATTCCGTTATTTCGTGTTTGTTGTTTGTGTTAGGTGTAATGTCTGTCTTATGTCAGTTGTAGTGTTAGCTAGGAATAAATGCATGTCTTTTACACAACTTTAGCCTCCGTCATTGTGTGTCTCATAATAAGTTCCTGCCATTGTGCGATCTTGCTACACGCTCTGAACCTCAAACTCGCCTGAAACATCGCGAGACTCTCTCTCATTGGCCGTGAGGGGAGCTTCGCTACCAATCGTGTACATTACCTGGTGATGCAGCTCGCTGGACGAGCCTTCTAACCCAGGTTACTAAGCGATACTGGTAATTAGTGAATCCCATTTAAGTCTCACATTAACAGACTCACAGGGATACCGCAATTGAGTTTGGAGGAGCCGACCATTCGGCATAACAACTGATTAATAATCAGCATTAAATAATAATTAATTAAACTTTAATTAATTCAAACATATTGGTGGAGAATATTAAAATTTATTTGAGCTATTAATTCCTACACAGTGCATCTTGCAAAGCGGCTCCGCTGGTCCCAAGCCTCTTGCCGGCTTCTGCAGAGGGGACATTTAAAAGCGGTCTTTATTTCTACGCCCGAGACCGCAGCGCCAACAGAAACAGGCGACTCCTCCGCTATGTCCTCCACCTCCCCGACATCCAAGTCGGGGATCCTGTCAATGATGGTGTCCCTCGTCGTAGTCAACTCGACCTTCCCCTCGAAGACTCGAGTGGTCAGGTTTGAGAAGGCAAAGGACGCCTGCAGCGTCACGGCATCGGCCTGTCTCTCCCAGGTGTCGAGAGACATCTGGGCAGTACCGTCCCGCACGGTGTACCGCCTGACCACCTTCTCCGTGCCTCGGACGGTAACGGTCTTCGCCGGCGACGCCGCCACCACTTTCGCTTTCAACAAACCTACCTATAGGAAAGAAAACCAGTCATTGATTCACCAAATTGCTTGTCCAGAAATTGCGTAATCTTAGAAAACATTGCCATTACAAGCTTATTCATAGCGCACCTTCCTGCCTGCTGGCAAAGTCGCCACATCAATAAGCATCTGCCTTGCAGCTGCTGGAGGCTTCCGCGGAGAAAACGGCAGATCAGTGACAGATATCTCCGTTGACGGATTGCCCAGGACATCAAAATCTGACGTGCCTTTGAAGCCTAGAGGGAAAAATGACACACACACTCACACACACACACATCAATACATGCTCAGTAATACATGTCCTCTAAAATTGCGTCCTGCAAAGAGATACTCACTCAGAGTCTTCCTGATATTTGTTAGTTTGACTGCAGTGCCATTATTAGCAGCCAGAATAAATGCTGGTCTTTTCCTTTGACTGAAAACCACAATATCGTGGAATTCCTCCTTGCCGGTCTGTATTACAGCACTAAAAAATCCTTTATTTTTGGCTGTGAACCTCAGCGCCGAAACTAAGTGGATATATCCACTGATCACCTCAAAGTCCAATTTTAATTTTTTGGTGGGGTTCTCCATGATGGGGGTAGGGGGAAGAAAGACCACACAAACCACCCCCACATTTATATTCTGTGGAGAGTAGCGGCTAATTGATTACTGATGAGTTGCATGTGTGATGGGTGGAAGAATGTCTAACTTGGCCATTGTGTTAGGGTGGGCATCGACCCGTCTGTAAATTTAAAATGCATAAAAACACCACATAAGTCTGCATACTGAATCAAGGCCTTTTCACTTTGTCAGGGACGTTTAACAAAAAAATAAAGAAAAATCTCACTAAATGATTGTCATTCCTCGCACGGAATCCCGATTGTTTAGCAAGCAATGACGTATGGCTTAACTCGGAATGACAATTGACGCAGACTTCAATATGTTGGACTAATCAACAACAAGGAGAAACACACGGTAAATACTAGATTCCGCACGAGGTGGCGAGGCACACGGGAGGATCGTGCGGAATGTCAGTATCAATTGTTGTTGATTAGTCCAATGTATTGGAGTCTGCGTTAATCATGTCATTTTCCGAGTCCGGTCATTCCTTGTTAAACAATCGGAATTCCGCACGAGGTGGCGATCGAGGGGGGCGTGGCAGACGTCACAGCTTTGCCAGCAAGCAGGAAGGTTCGATCATGAATTTGTATTGGAAATGTACACCTTTTCTAAAATGTCGCGATTTCTGGACGAGTAGTTTAGGGAAAACAATGACTGGTTTACGTTCCTGTAGGTGGCTTTGGTGAAGGCGAAGGTGGTGGCAACATCACCGGGAAAAACTATGACCGTCACAGGCACCGAGAAAAAGGCGAAGAGGTACACGGTGTTGGACGGCATTACCCAGATGAATCTTTGCGTTTGGGACAGATCGATGCCGCGGCGCTGCAGTCCTCCCGTCGCCTTCAATCTTTCCCCCAGTCTCTTTGAAGGAAAGCTGGAGCTGACGGCAACGACAGACACACAAATGGAGATGATCGGCGACTTGGATGTCATGGAGGTGGAAGGTATACCGGAGGAGGAATCGGGTGTTACCGTTAGGGCTTCTGTCACTGGAGTGGAGATTAAGGCGGGTGTCAAGTGTGCCCTGTGTAGAACGACTTGCAGCGCCACGGCATCGATCTGTCTCTCCCAGACGTAGAGATTGATCTGGGCAGTGCCGTCCGACAGCGTGCCATTGCATTACAAACTTATTCATGAACGAACCTTCCTGCTTGCCGGCAAAGCTGTGACGTCTGCCACGCCCCCCCGCCACCTCGTGCGGAATCCCGATTGTTTGACATGCAATGACGTGAATGACCGGGCTTGGAATAACATAATTAACGCAGACTTCAATACATGGCACTAATCAACAACAAGGAGAAACACACGGTGAATTCTAGATTCCGCACGAGGTGGCGAGGCACACGGGAGGATCGTATCAATTGTTGTTGATTACACAGGAAAACAAGCTGTGTATATCTTACATGTCTAACTTTTTCTGAATCAGTCTTTGATGCTGATTTCGAATCTGAAAACCGTTTTGCTCTATCAGGTCAAATTATTAAGATATTGTCGAACGAAGTTTTGTATTTGCCCAAACACGACTATATAAACTGCTGACAGCATAATTAGCTGTTTATCATATTATGTATGTCATATATATATAATTTCATTAGCTATAGCTGAGTTCATGCTTATGTTTAATATTTTATTTTGCAATGACTGCTGAAGAAAATTTGCGTGTAAAAATACGTGTTGAAGTATTATAACTGGAATAGAAAATTTTAGATTGCGGATATCTTGAGAATGGAGGGTGATAGAGACAAATGGTTTACATATTCGAAATCAGCATGTTTAAATTGAGCAAGAATAGATATTGGATACCAAGATATCCGCGAAAAAAAAAATTTTGTTTTCCTGTGTTAGTCCAATGTATTGAAGTCTGCGTTAATCATGTCATTCCGAGTCCGGTCATTCCTTGTCAAACAATCGGAATTCCGCACGAGGTGGCGATCGAGGGGGCGTGGCAGACGTCACAGCTTTGCCGGCAAGCAGGAAGGTTCGATCATGAATTTGTATTGGCAATGTACACCT
This sequence comes from Paramormyrops kingsleyae, assembly GCF_048594095.1. Lineage (NCBI taxonomy): Eukaryota > Metazoa > Chordata > Actinopteri > Osteoglossiformes > Mormyridae > Paramormyrops > Paramormyrops kingsleyae. Next base: position 179,068 of record NW_027325978.1, read on the forward strand.
TTTGTAAAATGTCGCGATTTTCTGGACGAGTAGTTTAGAAAAAGCAATAACTGGTTTACGTTCCTGTAGGTGACTTTGGTGAAGGCGAAGGTGGTGGCAACATCACCGGCAAAAACTGTGACCGCCCAAGGCACCGAGAAAAAAGCGAAGAGGTACACGGTGTTGGACGGCATTGCCTAGATGAATCTATGAGTCTGGGACAGATCGATGCCGCGGCGGTGCAGTCCTCCCGTCGCCTTCAATCTTTCCCCCAGTCTCTTTGAGGGAAAGGTGCAGCTGACGGCAACGACAGACACACAAATGGAGAAGATCGGTGCACGAGGTGGCGAGGCACACGGGAGGATTGCGCATAATCTCAGTATTAATTGTTGTTGATTAGTCCAATGTTTTGAAGTCTGCGTTAATTATGTCCTTCCGAGTCTGTTCATTAGCGTCATTGCTTGTTAAACATTCGGGATTCCGCGAGAGGGGCGTGGCACACGGGAGGATCGAAACAGCAGGGGATGACAATGATTTGGTGATTTTTTCTTTCTTTTCCCAAATAGAGGTTACTGACAAAGTGAAAAAGCTTTGATTCAGTACACAAATTTATGTGGTGCTTCTATGTATTCTCGAGAGGCTATTTATAAAGTGCTTCATGTAAGCTGTCGCAAGTTCATGTCATCATTTATGTCATGATGGTCCTTTATGGATTGTGCCTTAATGAATGTGTTTTTAGGATTTTATCCATTTTCATTTTCTTTTTTTACGCCAGTGTTTGCTATGGGGGAGACTTTTAAATTAATTTTTTCCCTCTATTTTTAGTTGAGGAAGATTGAGGAAGATTAATATGTACACATTTGAACAAGTTTATATAAAGTGTGTGTGTGTGTGTAGAATATTTGCATTGTTTGTGAATAAGCATGCATAACCCCACTGCGACCAGTTTAATAAAATTGTCTATTTGAATTGCTATGATTTACTTGGTGTAATTGTAGATTGTTTTGCTCTGCAAATGAATAATTTTAAATGCAGCTATTAAAAAAGACAAATCAAACGTAAAAAAGCAGTGAACATTACCTATTCTTAAAGGATTGATATACATTTAGAAAGCAGGCAAAAAATATAAATATGGAAGAATATACGTATGCTTTACCTAATATATTTTTGTGAAAGATAAACGAAGTCTGTGTGCATTTTACTCAAGAAAGCCTAGCATTAAATGTACATGAAAAAAGTCATTAGAAAGAGCTGCCAAGGTTTTTCATATAAATCTTTATATAGTCATTTAAATGTATTTTTTTATTGAGACAGATGATATGCACGGAGAGATTGGCCCGTTTTCACGCTTGTCATGTGGCTGCCGTGACCACGCCCTGATCTCCGCCCTCGTGAGGCCAACGCTTCGCATTCTACTGCTGGCCTTCGAAGAGGTAAGACGTGCATATGTTTAATGGTTTGACGAGTCACCTTCGCACTTGTTTGTTTATGGCTTGTTGTGTGTTCTTTTTAGACAGTTTTAGTTCCTGGTATGGTTTTGTCAAATATGATTTTTAGCTTGTCGAGTTTTAAAAGGCAATAGTCGGTGACGCACCTAAGCAGCCACCACTAGGAATTAAGCGTGTTGTTAAATCGCCATTTTGTAGTACGAATTGTTTCTTGGTTTGTGACCTAAACGAAACACGGAACACTTTAAATTTTCTAGTAGTTTTTAGAGCGGCTGTTATTGGTTTATCTCCCCCTGAAAAGTGTGGCAATGGACTGGTGAAGCACTAATTGTGCACAGCTGTGACGAGGCGTTTTTGTGGCGGAAATGTTATGTTGTTTTTGCAAAACATGTAATATATATAAATAGTGCAAATGATACAATAGCACAAAAGTAGTCGAAACTGGTTTTATTGAAAGAGAGACGTGCTTTTGTCATTTGCAGTTCGGTGTTAGAGTTATAACGGCAATAGTGGTTTAGGCGCCTAAGGCTACCACTGGGAAGCATGTTGTTAAGTCGCCATTTTTAGTACAAATTTATTTTGTTTGCGACCGATACTAAACAAACTAGTCACCTTTTAGGATTTTTAGTAGTTTTTAGAGGGGCTGTCATTACTTTATCTCGAACTGGAACAAGAGCTGTGTGGTAATTAGCAGAAGAACTTGAATCAGGTGTGTTAAATGAGGGGAAACCCAAAAATGTGCAGGATTCCGGCCCTCCAGGACTGGAGTAAAACACCTCTGGTCTATCGAGTTGTCTTTGTTTCATTGTTGATGATTTCGTGTATTGTTGGTTTTTAGATGGCATAGTCTGTGGCAAGTTGGTTTAGATATCTTTCAGTTCGCTGTCAGATTTATATAAGCTGTAGTCGCTGAGGCGCGGACGTATCGACGTTAGTCTGCCTTTAAAAATATCCGTATTTATTGAAGTACATAAACTTTAAAGCTTTGCATGTAGACATGGGTCGGAATACTGTTTTCAGAAAACGGCAGTGTCATCGCCTTCTCATTCAGCATTTGAGACCAAGGAGAGTTTTGTCGCTTTTGGTGCATCCGCAGTATGCCGACTTAGAGATGTGCGCAGTTTCCGGAATTATCATGCTAAACGTCCATATTGTTTATGTGAGACATACTGGTTGCTTGTTTTGCAAGTAAGTTTGCCAAAGTCAACATATGTAAAAGTTAATTTGAGTGTGTGGAAGAATGGTCCTTTGCTGGCGATAATTTTTAAGTTTGTATTTTTAAGTTATATTTTGTGTAAGTTATGGGTCATTTCATGTCAATTTGTCAAATCAGTTTTGGACCTCCACGTCACGGATTGCGATGAAATTTGGCATGCTGATTTGGTCAAATGAGTAACTCGTGAAACTGAAATTAGGCGAGCAAACGAGCAAAGTTAACTTTTTCCCGGGGGGGGGGGGGGGGTATGACTTTGACTGGCTTTATCTTAATGTAATCTGCACAGAAATGGCCGTCATATCGTTTTAAAGGTATTGCACAGCTCTATAGATTGAACAAATATGCCATCTCCATATACATAGTCTCTATGTAACAAGTACTTACATCTGTGCTTGCTGTACTATTACACTAGTGTACCACTAGTGATTTGAAGCCATGTGACACCATGTTTGTCATAAGGCTTGTTATTAAGTTTTCAATATTTTAATCGGCTATTGCATAGTAATTCATTTGGACGATGGCATATTTGTCCAATCTATAGAGCTGGACAATAGCTTTAAAACAATATGAGGACCATTTCTGTGCAGCTTACATTAAGGTAAATATAGCAGTCATAGCCCCGCCGGGAAAAGTTAAAACTTTGCACGCTTAAATCTCCCTCTCAATATTGATCCAAGACACGCCCAGTTTCAGTTCCATGAGTTTCTTATGTGACCAAATCACCAAATTTTGTTAAAATACATGACGACGAGGCCCGAAAGTGTGATTTGACATGGAATGACCCTTATGTTCACTGTGGCTATGGAAAAGGTTTAATTGGACAATAAAATGTTCTGTTCTATTTTGTCACTTTGTCACATTTTGTCATGTTAGCTCCCATATGTGATAAGGTTAATTAGTGTAATGCTCATGCTCTGTTACATACTGATCAAGTTATCATCACCATTATATTTGGGCAAAAACACCTCAGTCTTAATAGAATGATTGATTATGAAAAATAGACTGAACTTATTAGGTTTTTAAAAATCTTAAAATTGCAATATATATCATAGAAAGAATAAAAATTGCAATGTGATTTTTCTTTCCCCAATATCATACAGCTATAACTGGCATGAAACAAATCTATGTGAGGCAACATGACGTCCCAGCCATGTTTGTCCTCTGCACTTCTGTCAATTTGACTGCTGTGGCTAGATCTTAAAGTAACAATGTAATATATCCTTGATAAGAAACAAACTTCGTACCAACCACACTGCTACAATTGGAACAGTGGAAAATGTTTCTGTATGTGTATGGGCAGTTTCATTGCATACACTAATGAAATGCTTGTACAATAAATGCACGTCAGTCATTAACTGATGCATGTTGTCTTTGTAGACTTTGAAGAGCTGTCGCATCAAAGGTAAATATTTTGAAGCTGATGTCTTCATCACCAATTATGTTTTAGCTTAGCTTAATGAGCTTGCTTGACCTTAAAAGGCATATCAAGTTTATATGTCGTTTTCGACAAAGATGACTGTTGGGAAATGTTGACGCAAAGAAACTTGCTTGTCTTTTTCCTCTGCAGATTTCTGGTGGACTAACACACTCGAAGACAAAGTGATAGGCGGTATGCTTTGTGCACTTGGACAGCTCTGCATTGCTAGCTCATGTCACACTATTTTACTGCATAGATTTACTATAGCATTAGAAACGTAGTATTCTATGGGTAATTATGTAACTGCTTACCACGAAACAGCTGTGCCATTGTGTGTTGCATAGACATTGGATGTGTAGTGACAGAGAAGCCGCCGCACAATGTGAGAAATGGCCACGATACTAATGTTAAGCAGTGTATATTTGCATTGATGGGATGAGGAATCTGTAGGTCTTTCAATAAATTTGTATTTGAGTGACAGGACAAATCGGCATACATGCAACAAACATTTAGGTCAGTGTTGAGGCAAAACTTGTTGATGTGTGTAATATGGATGCTTGGCAGTGTGACTGAACAGGTAAGTTGTAGAGTTTTCTGTCTCTGTCTTAAAAAATCAAGTCATGCGAGACAGATGTATTATAGGATAAGGAGTGTAAACAGGGCAGAACGATGTTGGTGTACAGTCTGAAAAGACCACCGTGGGAACCGCTCCTGACAAAACACATCCATGTATATGCATTTGACAGTATGACTGCAAAGTAAAGTTGGAAGGAAGTGTGCCTTGCATTTTTTCTTTTTTTTTCTCGCCCCTGTCCATCTGCAGATGCCTCGCACCAAGGCGTCCCGGCGTTCAGCAGCAGCGAAGAAGAGGCTAATGGATAGACGTCGAGCTACTGGTAGCGATGTTGTGGCTAAGACTGTTGACGGGGTTACCCCTATTCCCCGACCCAAAAAGGAGCTGACCGTGACTAGCCTGACGAGCCACAACCAACAGCCTGACCCCGCTGCTGCTGCCATCCATGTCGTGGCTATGACTGACGGGGTTACCCCTATTCCCCGACCCAAAAAGGAGCTGACCGTGACTCGGCGGACGAGCCACGACCAACAACCTGACCAGGCCGCACAGCCGCGGCCTGTGTCTGTCATGGCTATGACTGACCACGAGGTTATCCCATTTCCTCCCTACCGGAATACCAAAATGGTGATGACTGTGACTTTGCCAACGAGCCATGACCACCGGGTTCCCGCCCTGGGTGCCATTTGTAGGACTGTTGACAAGTTTTGTAGGTCTTCTCCTTCCCCCGGTGAAGGAAAGGCGCCGACGGACGAGGTACCGCAGCCGCCTCATAAAAGAAAGGCTGCAATTACTGACCCCACTTACTCGCCTGAATACTTGAACTTACCTGAACTTGAAGTTGAACTGAAAAGCACCCTGGCACTGCCAAACCATTACCCAGCCGTGGATCAGCAACAGCATGTGAACCCTGTAACTATACCTGTATCCCCTCATTTTCCTCAGGCACCTACAGTGAGAGGCTCATTCCATCAAGGAGACCGACGATTTGGAGTCAATGGCAACAAACAGTGTGTGGCTAATAGTTTGATGGCTATGCTGATGTGTAAAATAAAGAATGTCTTAAGCTGGTTGGTCATAGACCTTGATCAAGTGCTGCTGAACGGAGACAACCTCTACACTACCATCAGAGACGCTGGGAGAATTCGTGATGCTTCTGGGTATCTGTTTGTCAGAGATCTACCGACAGAGTGCACATTGAATGGTGTTACATTTGCAATAAAGTACCACGATGACATGTTTGTTGGATTGTTTGGCATGAGCGAATATGGAGATATGTGTGATGTTCTTATGTCAACTGATGCAGCGGTAAGAAGAGTATTCTCACAGTATGATGCGTGTCTTTTTACTCTTAAAGTAAATACATGTGCCATCATTAAGCAAGGGTCATGGTATGTGGTGATTGACTCCCATTCCCGACGAGGAGATGGAGCAAGCGACGCATCAGGCAGAAGTATATTGGTGTGCCACTCTACCATAGATTCTTTGCTAGACCATGTGAATACCCTAGGACTTTCTTTAGATGCAACAGGGGAACAGTTTGAGATTACAGCTGTGAGTGTGACTAGTCAAAGCATCCTGCACCAGCATCTAGATGGCAACTCCCCAGTCACCAGCGTCTACCAGCTTACCAGCATGTCAGGCCATCCAGATGGTAAGTCCTCAGTCACCAGTGTCAACCAGCGCACCAACATATCAGACCATCCAGACGACAACTCCTCAGTGACCAGAGTCCAGCAGTTTGCCAGAATGTCAGACAGCCAATATGGTGTGGTAAGGCCAAATGTGACACATGATGCAGAACCTGAGGTTGATGTCCGTGTGAACAATGAAGGTGATGTAGTTTTTATCAGTGAGTTACGCAGTGAGCAGTTTCTGTTCAGTCCTTTGACAATCCAGCAGCAAAGAAGGCTTTCCTGTAAGCTTGGTGTGGTGTACATTGATCATGGCCATGTAAACATGGATGCAGAGTTTCCAATGGGTGATCCTTGCAGAATGGTGCCAATCACTGGTGATGGCAACTGCTTTTTCAGATCTCTGGCTTTTGCTATTACTGGAAATGAGAAAGAACACAGGAAAATTAGGTGTGCTATTGTTGCTCACATACTAAGAAATGAAGCCAGGTATGTTGCTTGTCTTAGAGATGGTCACTCTTCTGTCACTGAGTATGTCACTGCATCACGGATGAAATATGTTGGTACTTGGGCATCTGAGGTAGAAATTCAAGCTGCCGCTGATCTGCTTGGTGTGGACATTTTCACATACTCTGACAACAAATGGTTGAAGTACTCCACATGTATTGGTTCTGATCAGAGAGGTATATACCTGAAACATTGTAATGAGTCACATTATGAGGTTGTAATTTGTGTGAAAGGGCATGACACTGAGGGTTGTGCAACACAATGCTCTGAAATCGATAACACACCATCTGAAATGGCATCAAGTCGACGAAAACTTGAACGAGAAAAAAGACGGTATGAAGTAAGTATGGTGTACAAGGAGGAACAACTTGAGAGAAGCATAAAGCGCTACCGTGAGGATGAAGTGTACAGAGAACATGTTAAACAGTCAAGTATAAGTAAGTATGCAACAGATATGGGGCACCGCAAATATGTACAGCAGTCAAGTGTGAGCAAGTATGCAACAGATGATGGACACCAGCAACGTGTAAAGCAGTTGAGTGTGAGCAAGTATGCGACAGACGTTGAACACCAGCAACGTGTGAAGCAGTTGAGTGTTAGGAAATATGCCACAAATGTTGAACACCAGCAACGTGTGAAGCAGTCAAGTGTAAGTAAATATGCCACAGACATTGAACACCAGCAACGTGCGAAGCAGTCAAGTGTAAGTAAATATGCCACAGACATTGAACACCAGCAACGTGCGAAGCAGTCAAGTGTAAGTAAATATGCCACAGACATTGAACACCAGCAACGTGCGAAGCAGTCAAGTGTAAGTAAATATGCCACAGACATTGAACACCAGCAACGTGCGAAGCAGTCAAGTGTAAGTAAATATGCCACAGACATTGAACACCAGCAACGTGCGAAGCAGTCAAGTGTAAGTAAATATGCCACAGACATTGAACATCAGCAACGTGCGAAGCAGTCAAGTGTAAGTAAATATGCCACAGACATTGAACACCAGCAACGTGTGAAGCAGTCAAGTGTAAGTAAATATGCCACAGACATTGAACACCAGCAACGTGTGAAGCAGTCAAGTGTAAGTAAATATGCCACAGACATTGAACACCAGCAACGTGTGAAGCAGTCAAGTGTAAGTAAATATGCCACAGACATTGAACATCAGCAACGTGTGAAGCAGTTAAGTGTAAGTAAATATGCCACAGACATTGAACATCAGCAACGTGTGAAGCAGTCAAGTGCTGATAAATACAAAACAAACAGCGATTTTGCTACTGCAGTAAAAAAGAGAAATGTTGAGAAACGAACTAAACAGAAGGATAAAAGAACAGATATTGCGTATGTGATCGAACAATTTGGAGAGAAAATAAATACAGGCCCTGTATACATTTGCTCAGTGTGTCATCGAATGTTGTTTAAACACCAAGTTGTGATATGCAGAAAAGATGAATACTTAAAAAAATCACAAGGAGTTGCATTACTGGCAATGCAGTGCATAACTGACACATACTTACACAAATGTATAGATACTTGTTCTGATGATTGTAGCAGTCTGTTGGGCCCTACAGGTTCATTATGGATTTGTCACACATGTCATAGAAAGATTCTTGATGGGAAAATGCCAGCAGAGAGCGTTGGAAACTGTCTAGCTCTAGACCCAGTTCCTCCTGAGTTGCAGTGTCTAAATACTCTGGAACAACATCTGATTGGTATTCATATTCCTTTTATGAGAATTGTGCCTTTGCCAAAAGGTGGACAAAATGGTGTTCATGGTCCTGTGACTTGTGTCCCATCCAGCATTCCAAATGTAGCCGAAGCTTTACCAAGAGTGAACAATGATGACCTTATGATCCGTGTGAAGTTGAAGCGGAAGTTAACTTACAAAGGGCATTACAAATATGAATTTGTGCATCCAGAAAAAATAAAGAAGGCTTTGGTGTATCTTACAGAGAATAACAAATTTTATAGCAATGTGCAGTTCAATGATGACTGGATTAATCCCCTGCAGAAAACTGAAGTGCCTGGTGATGTAAGTGACATACATGCAGATGAAGAGCATAATGAAAATAACATGGAGGATGAGGAGATGGATGAAACTTTGCATGATAGACAACAACATGGCATGTATATGGATACGTGTCTTCAACCTGTCGACATAGCACAAGAGGTGTTGGATCAACACTTTGATGGAATCATGTCTATGGCACCTGCAGAAGGAAACAATCCAGTGAGGCTTCTAACTGATGAGTCAAATGAAGCTAAATGTTTTCCAGTCCTTTTCCCAAAAGGAACAGGCACTTTTCATGACAGAAGGAAGGGAAAACTGACACTGTGTAGGTATTTAAATACAAGAATTCTTAATGCAGATGGACGTTTTGGGAAAAACTTGGACTATATATTTTATGGGCAGTATTTGTCTGAGCTTCAGCAGGTTGTGTCAAATGTGTCAATTGCTGTGAGAAAGGGCTATGATGCACGGGATAAGTGTCCTGTCACATCAGAAACTTTGACAAATAAGGAGTCTCTACAAAAGATGTTCAATTTTGATGAAGGTTATAAATTTCTAAGACCAATCAGAGGCACCCCTGTTTTTTGGCAAAGTGTTCAGAAAGATCTGTTTGCAATGGTAAGACAGCTTGGTATTCCCACATGGTTCTGCTCATTTTCTTCTGCTGATTTACGCTGGAGAGAACTTATGACAGCAATCTTCAAACAAGATGGCATAGATGCATCAAGTGCTGAGCTTGACTGGTCAGAAAGGTGTGCACTGTTGAAAAACAATCCTGTGACAGCTGCCAGAATGTTTGATTATCGATTCCACTGCTTCCTAAAAGATGTTATCATGTCAGAAGCACAACCCATTGGCAAAATAGTTGATTATTTCTACAGAGTAGAATTTCAGCAACGAGGATCACCTCACACTCACTGTTTGTTTTGGGTGGAAGATGCGCCTAAGGTTGGCAAAGATGATGAAGATGAGGTATCAGCTTTCATTGATCAATATGTGACATGTGAAATGCCAGAGGGTGACGATGAAATGCATGAAATTGTATGTAGTGTACAGCAACATAGCAAGAGGCACTCAAAAACATGCAAGAAAAAAGGGAAAACTTGTAGATTCAATTTCCCACGTCCTCCAAGCAACAGAACATTTGTGTCATCATGTAAACTTGGAGATGGTGAGACAGACGGACAGCCCCTGAAAAAAGAAGTAGCAGATGCTATCATAAAAAAAGTGAAGGATGCTGTACTAAAGTCTGAGGCCAACTATGACTCTGTTGATTCCTTATTTAGTACAATTGGTATCAGTCAGGACATATTTCAGGCTGCGTACTCAAGAATCACAAAGAAAACTACCATTGTTCTTAAGAGGAGACCATGTGAAGTGTGGGTCAACCAATATAACAGAGACCTTTTACGCTGTTGGAATGCAAACATGGACATTCAGTTTGTGGTTGATGCATATTCATGTATTGTGTACATCATTTCCTACATTTCCAAAGCTGAGAGAGAGATGGGACTGCTACTGGCAAATGCTCAGAAAGAGGCCTCCCAGCAAGGTAACCGTGATGCAAAAGAAGCTCTTCGCCAACTTGGCAGTGTTTTCCTGCACAATCGTGAAGTTTCAGCCCAGGAAAGTGTTTATCGTCTGACTAACATGAGGTTGAAAGAGGGATCACGAAAGGTGCAGTTCATCCCAACCGGAGAAAATGTGGTAAAAATGAGCCTTCCATTGAACGTCATACGGAAGAAAGCTGAGTGTGAGAATGAGGATGAACAAGGTATTTGGATGAACAGTATCACTGATAGATATAAAGCCAGACCAGAAACAAAAGAGTTTGCAGGAATGTGCCTGGCGAGATTTGCATCTGAGTACAGAATACTATGTAAGTCTCAGAGCTCATGCCCTGGAAGTGTGCAGTTGGACAGAAAATTAGGATTTGTGAAGAAAAGGACACGCACAGAGGCAGCCGTTGTTCGGTATGCTCGCTTTTCACCCACAAAGGACCCAGAAAAATATTACCACAGCATTTTGCAACTTTTTCTGCCACATTATTTCGATGCACAATTAAAACCTTCTACTTTTGGCAGTTACCAGGAATTCTATGACACTGGTTGTGTCAAGGTCTTGGATGATGAATTGCATTCAGTGAAACTGGTTGTGCAGTCAAACATGTCAAGTTTTGAAAAGGAATCACATGCAATTGACAAAGCTGAAGAAGACATACAGCAGCATGGTGTAATGGAAGATGCCTGGGCAGAGATTTGTCCGGAAACTGAACGTGAACGGCTAGAGTGTCTTGCTAGCAAATCCAACACTACACCAGAAATGAGAGAACAACGTGATGAGATACCAGATTTGTTACCAAGGCCGAGGCGCTATATGTTGCATGACAATCCTTGTGGTATGTCCAGGCAGGAAGCACTGGCTTTGCTTCGCTCACTGAATAACAAGCAGTCTGAGACTTTTTACAAAATACGAAACTGGTGTTTACAGAAGGCACGTGGTGAAAACCCAGAACCATTTCATGTATTCATATCTGGACCTGGAGGTGTGGGCAAGTCGGTCTTGATCAAAGCAATACATTATGAGGCAGCTCGTATCTTGTGTCAGTTGTCACAAAATCCAGATGAGACACATGTGTTACTGACTGCTCCAACTGGGGTTAGTGCTTACAACATCAAAGCTGCAACAATACACGCCTGTTTCCATATTGCAACGGACGCAAAGCTGCCATATGAACCACTTGGAGATGAAAAAATAAATTCATTGAGAGCTGAACTTGGAAACCTGCAAATATTGATCATAGATGAAATTTCAATGGTCGATCACCAGCTGTTTGCATATATTCATGGCAGATTAAGACAAATCAAACAAATTGGAGATTATTCTGCTTTTGGAAATGTCTCAATCATTGCTGTTGGAGATTTCTACCAGCTTTGTCCTGTGAAAGGGAAAGCTTTGTATACTGAGGGTAAAGCTGTTGATCTATGGCAAAATCATTTCGCTATGGTGGAGCTGACTGAAATTATGAGACAGAAAGACATGCAGTTTGCACAGTTGCTGAATCGGCTAAGGAAACGCAAAAGGGGTGATGCAATGCTGGAGGAAGACATTGCTATGCTGAAACAATGTGTGACAGGCGAAGGACAAGACAGTACTGGTCTTCATATTTATGCAACCAATGACGAAGTTGATCAGCATAACTACCATATGCTGCGGAAGATCTGCTCAGACCATGTCATCATTCATGCTCAGGATTTTCAAAGGGTTGCTGCAACTGGCAGACTGGAAAAGAAACATGGACATCATGCCAATGTTCAGAAGACATGTCTCCCCGAATCACTACATGTAGGTGTCAATGCACGAGTAATACTTCTGAAAAATATTGACGTTTCAGACGGCTTGGTAAATGGTGCATTTGGTACAGTTAGTGACATCTGCTTTGATACTGATGAGGATTTTCCATCAGAGATATACATCACATTTGACAACGAAGCAGCTGGAAAGTCACTCAGGGGAAAGAAGCCATGCCTAAAAGCAGGGTTGGACAAAGCTACACGAATCAAAGCAGAGGAGGAGAGAGTGACAAACAGTGGTGGAACACGACGGCAGTTTCCATTGAAATTGGCTTGGGCTTGTACAGTACACAAGGTACAAGGTCTGACAGTGGATAAGGCTGTTGTATCACTAAAGAAGATATTTGCAGCTGGACAGGCATATGTAGCATTAAGCCGTGTCACTTCTCTGGAAGGCCTTATAATAGAAGACTTTAAGGAGACTGTTATATATGCAAAACAAGACATTGAGACTGCAATGCAAAGCATGCCTGCATTTATTGAGCCCGTCATGGAAGTGCCATCATTATGTAAGATTTTACTGCACAATGTTGAAGGACTTACATGTCACCTGGATGACCTAAAGCAAGACAGAAGGTATATGGAAGCCGATATCATCTGCTTGACAGAGACATGGTTAAATTCAAAGGAAGACACAGAAGGTGTACAGCTGCCTGGATTTTCATACCATGGGAAACCCAGACATCAGGCATATGATGGTAGTGATGCTATCTCTGCTGAACTGAAGAAGCAACAACATGGTGGTGTGGGTTTGTATTATAAAGAACATACCAACTGTACTGTGACTGATGTACAGTGTGTCAACATTGAGTGTGTGCAGTTCAATGTGGGCCTACTAAGAACAACAGTCTTGGTACTATACAGACCACCCTTGTATAATCTGACAATCTTTCAGATGAACCTGATGCAGTTGATCACTCGGTTGGACAGTGTGGAAGGTGGGAAAATCATCATGGGCGACTTCAATGAAAATCTTTTGCAAGTAAGTACAATTGCTAATTTTATGGAAGAACATGGGTATGCTCAACTTGTGAAAGAAGCAACCACTGGGAAAGGCACTTTGATTGATCATGTGTATGTGAAAGACATTGTGACTAACGGCATCTCTGTTTCAGTAATGCCGACATATTTCAGCCATCATGAATGTATAGTGCTACATCATCTATAAGAAACTGTATAAAAAAATATGAAAAAATTTGTCATGCAGTAAATCATTTGACAGTAAGTACAATTGCTAATTTTATGGAAGAACATGGGCATGCACAACTTGTCAAAGAAGCAACCACTGGGAAAGGCACTTTGATTGATCATGTGTATGTGAAAAATATTTTGACTAACAGAATTTTTATTTCAGCAATGTCGATGTATTTCAGCCATCATGAATGTGTAGTGCCACATTATCTGTAAGAAACTGTATGAAAGACATTATGAGTAAGAAACATACATTTCTTGCTGCAGTGATAGTTTTCTGGGGTGCGTCAGCCTCGGGAGGCTGGCACTGCGACTGGGGCTATGGCTGTACTAGGGGGGATTGGCAGGGAGGCTTGGCCTGGCGCCAAGCTTTGGGGGTTAGGCCTGGGGCTGGCCGTCAGCGGCTACCACTGGGGTTGCCGGTAGGCTGTGGGGGGCTAGGACTAGGGCTGGCCTTCAGTAGGCTGCAACTAGGCCTCAGAGGTTGGCAGTGGAGCTGGTGTTTCAGGGCTTGGCATTTAGCCTGAGGTTGATGTTGGGCTTTGGGGGTTGGGGTCGACCTTGAGGGGGCTGCTGCTGGGCCTGGGGCTGGCACCATGCTTTTGGGGGCTGTGGCTGGGCTTCAGGAAGCTGGCACTGGGGCTGAGGCAGGGGGTACTAAAGCTGGACATGGCGGCCTGTTGCTGGGGATAAGTCTGAGGTGAGCTGATTGGGTTACCACTAGGCATAGGACTAAGGTTACGGGAGGGTCACTAGGGCTAGGCATAAGGGGGCTAGGATGGGGCACATGGCACTGGGGGTTGGTGTGGGGGCTAGGGGAAGTTTAGGACAGAGCAAGCAATGTGGTCTTTGAAAAGGGAGGTAATGTGCTCTGTCAAGTACCTCACAACAGCAGTATCCCAGAAATTTTAAATGCTAAATTTTTTAAAGGCTAATCTTAGAGGAGGGGTGTTGGGCTTAAGCTTCTTGGAGAAGGGGCCTAGGGCTAGGGCTGGGTGGGGAGCAGGGGAGGATGGGGCACCTAGCACTGGGGGTGGGTGTGGGGGCTAGGGTAAGATTAGCATGAACGAAGCAACATCGACTTGGAAAAGGGAGGTAATGTCCTCTGTCAAGTGCCTCACAACAGCAGTATGCCAAACTTGTTAATGTCATGAATTTTCCACAAAAAAATAAACAATTTTAGATGTCCTGTGATATAATTGAGTATTTATTAAATGCATTGTTGCCTATATAGAAATTTTGTGTTGTGGGCCAGTACAGTGCACTGAACCTCTTTACAAAGCACCACACACTTGGAAAATGTAAATGTATAGTTGCTTATGTAACGTAGAATATATAATTACAATGAATTAAATGTAAGGAGATGAAGAAGTACCATCAGATGTAGACACTACCGAACTAATGTCTTGTACCACAAATTGTGCTGAAAAGACACAGAATTTCACAAAGCAAGGCTTTGATTGAAAAGAATGGTGAGAGGGTGAAGAGGCACAGACATCTATGGGCAAAGGTAAGACCATATACTGACATGTCTCTGTATAGTGTCGTAGAGTGTACTTTCACACTGTAAAAGGAAATGGACATATGTACACTGACTGTATTATGGCATTATGTATATGATGCAATTTTTGGAGTAATGTGTATGTTTTGTGTGTTTCTTGAAACAGCTAAAATGAAGTAACACTAAACAGTCATACATGTGGATGACCTAAAATCTAAGTGGGAAAGCTGGGCAGTGTGCGTGAGACATTCATCTAGACACAGTGGATGTGCCATGACTGGGTGGGCAAAGCAAAGGTACGTGAGTGACAGTTTCTCACTCAGCATGAGCATGCTAGTTAAGACATACCAGTTTGCAGTGTATGAGCTTATAAATTGGGCAACTAAGTATTGTCAGAAATCCCTACTACATTGTTATATTCCATGTTTTAACCTGCCTTCTCCTATGTATAACCTCAGGTTACTAAGGCACAACTGTCATGTGCTTCCCTGATGATCAAGCCAACACACATCTGTCTGTTGAAGCTCTGCTATACTGCATCCTCCGTCATACACCTGTACATTGGGAGTGTGACACATCACACTGAATGCTGCATAGCCAGAGGAGCAGGCACTGACCTTGTGAGTTTGCCTTTTTCAGACATTTCTTCCTCTTTGGTGTAGTTCTAGTTTTACTCTGTCAGTGTTTGTCTAACTTACATGCCAGTTTATGCCTTTAATCTTTTCCAGCGCCTGCTGTTGATGACACTGACCACATGCCCACCACATCAAGTTTCGTTAACACATCACACTGCCTGGTACGTTGGAACAATGAGATGGACTGGCCTGGTGAGTTTGCCTCTTTGATAGATTATTTTGTCTGTGAAGTAGTTTCACTTTACAACTGCAAGTGTCTGATTGGCTGACATGCAGCTTTCTGGTTTCACTCTCTTTTCCAGTGCCTTATCTTCATATCAGTGACACCGTACTCACCACATCAAGTTTCCCTGCGCCCATTTTGTCGACAAGCAAAGCGTTCTCTAAAGGACTCAGAGACTGGACACAGACAGTATGAACTACACACAGATGCCTGAAGTGAAATGCACCAGAAATCATCTCCACACACTATAGTCTGACAGCAAAGGTACTTTGAGTGAAATGTGCTGTTGCTTGTGGATGTTTATTGCTATGATGTCTCACAATTTTTCTTGTAGTATTTATTGAGTTATTTTCACTTTTACTCTGCAATAACAAAACATTAATGATGTGTTGTGACAGTTCTGTAGTACATAATATGTCATGTAATTGACAGTCATGATGCCATGGTTAAATTGACGTCAAAATAATGATCCAGCTTTGTTTGTGATGCCTGTGTTGACTTACACCAAATTGTATATTCAAAAGAAGATTGCCATGTAGGGAGTTGTGTAGTATATATATGCAGTATGAGTGCTACTATCACACTTTGTGGTCTTTGTACACTGTGTATGTAAGAATGGTATACACATCATATGCGAAATATTATGTCAATTGTGCTGGCTCAACTATTGTGGCCTCAATGTACTTTTTCAGCCTCCTCAAACAATGACACAAACCTAAATGTCTGGTTAAGACAAATGTAGTCAATTGCAATTTTACAATGTGTATAATGTGTTTTCTATTATGTCTCTAATGAATAATAATAAATATTATAATCATTAATACAGTCATCATTCTTAAGCATGTTAAATACACATGTAAATGTCAGAATAAATTTTAATTAGCGTAGGTGAAACAGGCAGCGAAGAAAATACGCATACAAAAAGTGCAGTCGAACCGGGTTATGTTGCCGGCCTAGGGGGTTGCCAAAAAGCGCCGAGATAACCGATGATCGAGATAACAGAAAACCAATATGGCGGCAATATACTATGTTGACATATGCTTGAAATTTATTTATGTGCGTTAATAAATGAGAATGTACATGCACGGGTTTTTGGTGTTTTTTTACACAACAGCGTTGCCGCGATTTGTTTGCTGACGCGATCGGCATGTTATATAAATGTTGGCTAACAACAAAAGGCATATGTGCACCAACCAAAAGCAGACATTTACCAGTATATAATAAAAACCACCGTCGATTCTCGATTGAAGCCTTCATCCAACATTGCAAACACAAAGATCGCTCACAAAATCACATAAAAACCTGTGGGGTGTAGTTCGTTGTCACAAAAAGGAAACCAGTGTCAAAATCAAATTCACAAGTCATTTCGCTCTGACAGCTCTGAAAAGTATCGTACACGCAATTAATATGGTGTCTTTACAAAGTCTAAAATGCTTTGTTGCTGTTTGCCTTTGACAGTCTACTTGAAAATAAATGCTTCGATATTACTTATGCTGTCTAAAACAGTTTCATCCCCTGCAAAAGAACCATACCGTCGATTTTTTGTAGCATCACCTCACTGGCAGAGGGAATTTGTTCCAAATCTTCGTCCGCATCTTCTTCATCTTCGTTGTCATTGCCGCATGCAGATATGCTTGGCTTTGGTTTTGATGAGGATTTACCTAGATCGCGTTTCACCGCTGTGTTGTTCAGCAAATCACCATGCGAATGCGATTTGAATACGCGCTGTTTAGCACGTGAGATACATTTTAAAAAGCCGGCGATTAGTCACAGGGATCGAGATAACCGATGTTAAGTGGCGATTTTGGCCCTCTTTCGGGCTCGAGATATTAGGGTTCGGCGACATAAAAGAATCGACATAACCGATGAGAAATGCTAATGCAAAGAGGGAATTTGGCGGTTCCACTTCAAAAATATCGACTTAATAGGGTTGGCGAGTTAGCTAAGTGGGTTCGACAGTATTACAATGCCCTGAGCAACATTTAAGAAAAAACACAGTACACTATAATGACATTCTATAGTGACTGGCCATAATGTATAATATGAGCCTGCTGTATGCATGCATTAATGAAATAGAGGACAAACTCCACCTGCTGGCGAATCCATAAAAAATAATCCAAAAAAGTGCAACATAAATAGAGCACCATCTCCACCTACTGGCCAATTTAATACAAAAATGCGAAAAATCTACAATATATTCTGCCTGGCTTATAAATGAAATCTGATAAGTTTCTATAAGTCAAATAGCAGAAAAATTAAAGGAGCTTAAAAATATGGACTGAGGTGAAGAGAAAGTTAACAAGTCTTTGTAAGTATTATGAAGGGTATTTCAGCTGAATTAGCCAAGGTAGGTATTAGACATACTAGGACAATAGCTGAACCACTCCCGTTTGACTGATCGCCACCAAACTTGAAAGGTCTGTCTGAAGTCCAGTGATACCGAAGTGAATCAAATTTTGTATGGATTGGATGAAGCATGCCTGAGATTTAGCTGTTTGAATGAAATGGGAATGGAAATGTTGTGGCCAGCAGGTGGAGTCAGCGCTCCATTTTAGAAATGCTATTAAATGCTTTCAGACCTTCTCATTTGAAATGAAGTGTGGTAATGCTGTATAAGGCAAATTGGTGAAAAATTTAAGGAAATTAAAAAAATGGACTCAGGTGAAGGGAAAGATAACAATTCTTTGAAGGTTTTATGAGGAATAAGGACATTTCAGGTGAATCTGCTAAGGTGGGTCTTAGACATATATGGACAGTGGCTGTCGCGCCCCCAATTGACTGATCGGCACCAAACTTGGATGGTCTGTCTGGGGTCCCCTGCTACATTAGCCGGTCAAATTTGATGAGGATTTGATGAAGAATGCCTAAGAATTAGCTGTTTGATTGAAATGAGCATGGAAATGCTGTAGGTTCAGTGTGGCTGGTGGCCATACTGTACAGGCAGGTGAAGTTATCTTTATAAATTATACATAAGGGCAGTGTCCTGATTGATCTACTACCAGAATGACCTACTTGGGCTGGACATTGCAGTAGTGATAGTAATATGTTATTTATTACGTTTTTAAATATGACAAGGGAATGCAAATGACTATCATGGGACATTGCATATATCTTGATTTGGCATGACTCACAGAACTTGCAGGACAAAAGATTTTAACCAGTAATATGTCACTTGATCAAAAATGACAACAATGTAAGTTGAACTGATTTTGCAGGTTTACATAGACATGTTATATTGCTGTTGCGCCCCCATTTGACCGATCGGCACCAAAGTTGGAGGGTCTGTCTGGGGTCCACTGCTACATTAGCCGGTCAAATTTGATGAGGATTGGATGAAGAATGCCTCAGATTTAGCTGTTTGATTGAAATGAGCATGGAAATGCTGTAGGTTGAATGTGGCTGGTGGCCATACTGTACAGGCAGGTGAAGTTATCTTTATAAATTATACATAAGGGCAGTGTCCTGATTGATCTACTACCAGAATGACCTACTTGGGCTGGACATTGCAGTAGTGATAGTAATATGCTACTTATTAAGTTTTTAAATATGACAAGGGAATGCAAATGAGTATCATGCGACATTGCATATATCTTGATTTGGCATGAATCACTGAAATTGCTGGACAAATGATTTTAACCAGTAATATGTCACTGGATCAACAATTAGATAAATGTAAGATAAACTGATTTTGCAGGTTTACACAGACATGTTATGTTGCTGTAGCGCCCCTGTTTGACCGATCGGCACAAAATTTGGAGGGCCCTTCCGCAGTAATGTCTTACATTATAGATTTAAGTTTGGTGATGATTTGGTGAGACATGCCTGAGATATAGCTGTCTGATTGAAATGGGCGAGGCACCAGCACAGTCAGGGTGTCCCTGGTGGCCATACCTTACCGAAAGTTTATGTTTTTTCTCTAAGTCTTTAAAAGGACTGTCTCCTGATTAGAATGACACCAGACTTATGTAGATTGGCCGAAAATCATAGGAGGATAATGAAAAAGCCTGTTTTTAGAAAAATACAAAATTGTGCAATAATGCGAAGATGCATAGAATAGCTCTATATGTTGTTTGATTTGGCATGACATAGTGGATTAGAATGGCAAAAAATTTCAACTGTAGGCATGACAGTTCTGAAGATATAGGCAGAAATGTGAATTAGGGCACTGTAGCGCCCCCATGTGGCCGAGTGAGGTGTCCTTTGCATGGTGGGCTGCGGGTCGGAGGACAAATATAGCACCCAAATTTGGTCTAGATTGGTCATTGATAAGCCTGTCAAATGGCTGCTCGATTTTGATTGGCTGATGGCGGCCACTCTTTAAGGAATAATGACTGCCATTGTATGTGGCTGATGTAAGGCTGGGCCCTAGAACATATCTGCCAAATTTCAGTAAGATTGGCAAAGGCAGTCAGGAGATATTGCCAGTTTTTAATTGTAGCGCCCCCTATGGGCGAAATGCGGCCCGCCTCGGACCGTGTCCCCAGAATGGTGTAGGGAGGTAGCATTTCAAATTTGGTCAAGGTAGGCCAAGGCACGGCCAAGTTATAGCCGTCAGACCAAAACGGGCCAAATTTGGACATTGTTTGGGCGTGACTAATGGCCGTAGGATATAAAAATGTCTGAATTTTGTTAATGATTCTTGATCAGCTGAGAATTCTGATTCGTCTGACACCTCATTTGTCTGATTTGGTAGGACAAGCCAGGACTTGAAGGAAAAAGTATGATTTGCAAATTATGCAAATTAGCAAAAAATCTAAGTAGGCGGAGCTTCATGGTCCCATTGACTTTTTGGTAGGGCATGGCTGTCTGCATCAGGCAAAAAAAGGATTTCGAAGGTAGGACAAACTGGACAGGAGATATCGTCCAAAACGTGTTGGGGGGCGCTACGGCGCCCCCCTCTGGCTGAGTCGGACGCGTCGGACACGCTGAGTAGTGGGTAGGAATTCCAATCATCCTACCAAATTTGGTAGGCCTAGGACTTACGGTTTAGGCTGGGCATTCAGTTTTAGGGCAGAAAAATAATAATAAATATAGGCAGAAATGTAAATTAGGGCACTGTAGTGCCCCCATGTGGCCGAGTGAGGTGTCCTTTGCATGGTGGGCTGCGGGTCGGAGGACAAATATAGCACCAAAATTTGGTCTAGATTGGTCATTGATAAGCCTGTCAAATGGCTGCTTGATTTTGATTGGCTGATGGCGGCCACTCTTTAAGGAATAATGACTGCCATTGTATGTGGCTGATGTAAGGCTGGGCCCTAGAACATATCTGCCAAATTTCAGTAAGATTGGCAAAGGCAGTCAGGAGATATTGCCAGTTTTTAATTGTAGCGCCCCCTATGGGCGAAATGCGGCCCGCCTCGGACCGTGTCCCCAGAATGGTGTAGGGAGGTAGCATTTCAAATTTGGTCAAGGTAGGCCAAGGCACGGCCAAGTTATAGCCGTCAGACCAAAACGGGCCAAATTTGGACATTGTTTGGGCGTGGCTAATGGCCGTAGGATATAAAAATATCTGAATTTTCTTAATGATTCTTGATCAGCTGAGAATTCTGATTCGTCTGACACCTCATTTGTCTGATTTGGTAGGACAAGCCAGGACTTGAAGGAAAAAGTAGGATTTGCAAATTATGCAAATTAGCAAAAAATCTAAGTAGGCGGAGCTTCATGGTCCCATTGACTTTTTGGTAGGGCATGGCTGTCTGTATCAGGAGAAAAAAGAATTTCGAAGGTAGGACAAACTGGACAGGAGATATCGTCCAAAACGTGTTGGGGGGCGCTACGGCGCCCCCCTCTGGCTGAGTCGGACGCGTCGGACATGCTGAGTAGTGGGTAGGAATTCCAATCATCCTACCAAATTAGGTAGGCCTAGGACTTACGGTTTAGGCTGGGCATTCAGTTTTAGGGCAGAAAAATAATAATAATAATAATAACTAGAAACTGCAAGCAGTTACTAAAGGGTCCAAAGCGTAGGACAATCGGACTGGTAGGACAGTAGAGGAATAAGGGCAGAGATCTGGCGGCCATGGTAGTAGAAAGTCAGACAGAATTAGTCAGCCATAAAATGATGGAAATTTTGGCATAGGTCTAATGCGATATGACTATATATGTTCCTGGATTTGGTACAAGATAGTAAATTTGACTGCCAATAAAATTTAA
The DNA here is from genome assembly GCF_048594095.1 of Paramormyrops kingsleyae. Classification (NCBI taxonomy): domain Eukaryota; kingdom Metazoa; phylum Chordata; class Actinopteri; order Osteoglossiformes; family Mormyridae; genus Paramormyrops; species Paramormyrops kingsleyae. The sequence continues at coordinate 200,910 of NW_027325978.1, forward strand.
GTGTAGGACAAGTAGGACAGGAGATATCGACCAAAACGTGTTGTGGGGTGCAACGGTGCCCCCCTCTGACTGACTGGGATAGGTCAGAGAGGCTCAGTAGTGGATAGCAATAGGAATCTTACTGCCAAATTTGGACGGCCTAGGACTTACGGTTTAGGCTGGGCATTCAGTTTTAGGGAAGAAAAATAATTATAATCGAACCCGCCGGAGGAGTGCCTAAGCCCGTCTGAATGGCTGGGTTAATAACAAAAATAGAAGCTTCATTGACCATCATGGGGAAAATGCCTATATGTCTCCCCAGCTTGCTTTACAGAGAACATGCTGTGCACATCGGGCTGCCTAGCTCAAGTACCAACTGAAGCTGGGTTCGAACCGGTGACCATCTGATTACAAGCACACAGGTTTAGCCCACTGAGCCACCCGCTTCTGATGGTAAGATCAGTGAGATCAGTAGGCACTTTCATAACTGATCTGGTAACTCAGTATAGCTGAATTGGCCTAGGTTGGTCTTAGTAAGATATAAACAGTGGCCGTAGCGCTCCCGTTTGACTGATCGACACAAAATTTGGAGGGTCGCTCGGTGGTATAGCACTACATTAGTGAGAGAAATTTGGTAATGATTGGCTGTAGCATGCCTGAGATATAGCTGTCGGATTGAATTGGGCATGGCACCTGTATGGTTTGTGTGTGGCTGGTGACTATACCTCATGCAAAGTTTATGATTTTTTTATGAATTATTTATTATGACTGTCTCCTGATTTAAATGATACCAGATTTGTGTAGGTTTGGTGAAAATCCTAGGAGGTTAACGAAATGTCTTGTTTTCAGACCAATATGAATTATGCAAAAACGCAAAGATGCAGAAGCAAGTTCTACATGATGTTTGATTTGGCATGTCGTACTGAATTGACCTGGCAATAAATGTCGATTGTAGACTTCACCCTTCTCGAGAAATAGGCAGAAATGCAAAAGTTGTCACTGTAGCGCCCGCATCTGGCCGAGTGAGGTGTCCTTTGCATGGTGGGCTGCGGGTCAGAGGACAAATATACCACAAAAATTTGGTATAGATTGGTCATTTATAAGCCTGTCAAATGCCTGCTTGATTTTGATTGGCCGATGGCGGCCACTATTTAAGGAATGATGACTGTCATTGTATGTGACTGACCACAGGCTGGGTGCTAGTACATATCTGCCAAATTTCAGTTAGATTGGCAAAGGCAGTCAGGAGATATTGCCAGTTTTTAGTTGTAGCGCCCCCTATTGACGAAATGCGGCCCGCTTCGGACCGTGTCCCCAGAATGGTGTAGGGAGGAAGCATTTCAAATTTGGTCAAGGTAGGCCAAGGCACGGCCAAGTTATAGCCATCAGACCAAAATTGGCCAAATTTGGACATTGTTTGGGTGTGGCTAATGGCCATAGGATATAAAAATGTCTGGATTTTGTTGATGATTCTTGATCAGCTGAAAATTCTGATTCGTCTGACACCTCATTTGTCTGATTTGGTAGGACAAGCCAGGACTTTAAGAAAAAAGTATGATTTGCAGATTATGCAAATTAGCAAAAAATCTAAGTAGGCGGAGCTTCATGGTCCCATTGACTTTTTGGTAGGGCATGGCTGTCTGTATCAGGAGAAAAAAGAATTTTGAAGGTAGGACAAACAGGACAGGAGATATCGTCCAAAACGTGTTATGGGGCGCTACGGCGCCCCCCTCTGGCTGATTCGGACGGGTCAGAAAACCTGAGTAGTGGGTAGGAATTCCAATCATCGTACCAAATTTGGTAGGCCTAGGACTTACGGTTTAGGCTGGGCATTCAGTTTTAGGGCAGAAAAATAATAATAATAATAATCCTAAGAAAAACAATAAGGTTCCATAGCATTTCATGCTTTGGACCCTTAATAATAATAATCCTAAGAAAAACAATAATGGTCCATAAGGACTTCGTCCTTTGGACCCTTAATAATAATAACTAGAAACTGCAGGCAGTTACGAAAGGGTCCAAAGCGTAGGACAATTGGACTGGTAGGACAGTAGAGGAATAACGGCAGAGAACCGGCGGCCAAGGTAGTAGAAAGTCAGACAGAATTAGACTGCCATAACAGGATAGGAGATGTAGGACGGTCTCAGTAGTAGGCAGACATTAAGATGGAGAGGCTTTTAGTGCAGGTGTAACAGGCCAGTCAACATCAGAGAGTACACTGTCCACATCAGTAGACACCTTCCTACCTGATCTGGTAACTCATTATAGCTGAATTAGACTAGGTGAGGTTTAGACATATATGGACAGTGGCTATAGCGCTCCCGTTTGACCGATTGACACGAAAATTGGAAGGTCTCTCTGCGGTACAGCCTTTCATCCGAGATAGATATTTGGAAATGATTGGCTGAAGAGTGCATGATATATAGCTGTCTGATTGAAATGGACGTGGCACCAGTAGAGTCAGGGTGTGGCTGGTGGCCATACCTTACCAAAAGTTTCATTTTTTTCTCTAAATCTTTAAAAGGACTATCTTCTGATTTGAAGGACAACAGATGTATGTAGGTTTGTTGAAAATCAAAGGAGGTTAACAAGAAAAGCTGTTTTCAGACAAATATAATTTATGTAAAAACAGAAAGAGGGAGAACCAAGTTATATATGTTGTTAGATTAGTCATGACATAGTTAATTGTAGTCGCAATAAATATCAACTGTAGGCTTGACAGGTCTGGAGATATAGGCAGAAATGCAAATCGGGGTGCTGTAGCGCCCCCATCTGACTGACTGGGACGGGTCAGTGGGACTGAGTAGTGGGTAGGAATAGGAATCTTGTTGCCAAATTTGGTCAGTCTAGGACTTACGGTTTAGGCTGGGCATTCAGTTTTAGGGAAGAAAAATAATTATTGTTCAACCCTCTGGAGTAGTGCCTGAGCACGTCTAAATTAACAATAATATAAGCTTCATTGATCATCGTGGGGGAAAACGCCTTTATGTCTCCCCAGCTCACTTCACGGAGGGTATGCTGTGCACATTGGGCTGCCTAGCTCGAGTACCTACCAAAGCTGGGTTCGAACCTGTGACCCTCTGATTACAAGCATACAAGTTTAGCCCACTGAGCCACCCGCTGCTGTGAGTAAAACGGGTGGGATCAGTAGACACCTTCCTACCTGATCTGGAAACTGATTTTACCTCAATGAGCCTAGGTGGGTCTTAGATGTATATACACAGTGGCGTAGCGCTCCTGATTGACCGATTGACACGAAATTTGGACGGTCTCTCTGTGGTACAGTCCTACATCAGTGAGCCAACTGTTGTAATGATTGGCTGAAGCATCCCTAAGATATAGCTGTCTGATTGAAATGGGCAAGACACCAGTACAGTCAGGGTGTGGCTGGTGGCTGTATCTTACCGAAAGTTTAAGATTTTTCTGTAAATCTTTAAAAGGACTGTCTCCTGATTTGAATGACACCAGATTTATGGATGTTAGTCGAAAATCCTAGGAGGTTAACAAAAAAACCTGTTTTCAAAACATCTGTAAATCATGCAAGAAGGCAAAGATGTAGAACCAAGATCTATATACAGTTTGATTCGTCAGGACATAGTGAATTGGACTGGCAATAAATTTCAACTGTAGGCTTGACAGGTCTGGAGATATAGGCAGAAATGCAAATCGGGGTGCTGTAGCGCCCCCATCTGACTGACTGGGACGGGTCAGTGGGACTGAGTAGTGGGTAGCAATAGGAATCTTGTTGCCAAATTTGGTCAGCTTAGGTCTTATGGTTTAGGCTGGGCATTCAGTTTTAGGGAAGAAAAATAATTATAATCTAACCGTTTGGAAGAGAGCCTGAGCCCATCTGAATGGCTGGTTTAATAAAATTTTTTGTATTTTTTTTCATCTTGCTTTACGGAGAGCATGCTGCGCACATCGGGCTGCCTAGCTCAAGTACCCACCGAAGCTGGGTTCGAACCGGCGACCCTCTGATTACAAGCATGCAAGTTTAGCCCACTGAGCCACCCGCTGCTGTTGGTAAGATGGGTGAGATCGCTGGACACCTTCCTACCTGATCTGGTAACTCATTTTAGCTCAATTGGCCTAGGTTGGTCTTAGTAACATATGAACAGTGGCCGTAGCGCTCCCATTTGACCAATCGACACAGAATTTGGAGGGTCTCTCGGTGGTACAGCCCTACATTAGTGAGAGAAATTTGGAAATGATTTGCTGAAGCATGCCTTAGATATAGCTGTCTGATTTAAATGGACACGGCACCAGTATGGTCATGGTGTGGCTTTTTTACGTACCTTACCGAAAGTTTATTTTTTTTCTCTCAGTATTTAAAAGGACTGTCTCCTGATTTTAATGACAACAGACTTATGTAGGTGAGGTGAAAATCGTAGAAGGATAATGAAAAAGCCTGTTTTCAGAAAAACATAAATCATGCAAAAACAGAAAGATGCAGAACCAAGTTGTATATGCAGTTGGATTCAGCAGGATATAGTTAATGGGACTGGCAATAAAATTAATGTGTAAGCTAGGCAGTTCTGGAGAAATAGGCAGAAATGCAGATGGGGGTGCTGTCATGCCCCCATCTGGCCTAATGAGATGTCCTTTACAGGGTGGGCTGAGGGTCAGAGGACAAATGTACCAGCTAAATTTGATTTGGATTGGTCATCTTTAAGCCAGTCAAATTGCTGCTTGATTTTGATTGGCCGATGATGGCCACTGTTTCAGGACTCATGACTACCATTGCACGTGACTGACCTAAGGCTGCGTCCTAGTACATACCTTCCAAATTTCAGTTGGATTGGCCGAGGCAGTCAGAAGATATTGGCAGTTTTTAGTTGTAGCGCCCCCTATGGATGAAATGCGGCCTGCCTTGGACCGTTTCCCCAGAATGCTGTACGGAGCTGGCATTTCAAATTTGGTCAATGTAGACCAAGGCACGGCCAAGTTATAGCCATCAGACCAAAACGGGACAAATTTGGACATTGTTTCGGCGTGGCTAATGGCCGTACAATACAAAAATGTCTCAAATTTTTTAGAAATTCTTGATGAGCTCAGAGTTCTGATTCGTTTGACACCTCATTTGTCTGATTTGGTAGGACAAGCTAGGACTTTAAGAGATAAGTAGTATTTGCAAAATATGCAAATTAGCAAAAAATCTAAGTAGGCGGAGCTTCATGGTCCCATTGACTTTTTGGTAGGGCATGGCTGTCTGTATCAGCAGAAAAAAGAATTTTGGTTGTAGGACAAACAGGACAGGAGATATTGACTGAAACGTGTTGGGGGGCGCTACTCTGGCTGAGTCGGACGGGTCGGACAACCTGAGTAGTGGGTAGGAATACCAATCATCCTACCAAATTTGGTCGGCCTAGGACTTACGGTTTAGGCTGGGCATTCAGTTTTAGGGAAGAAAAATAATAATAATAACTAGAAACTGCAAGCAGTTACGAAAGGGTCCAAAGCGTAGGACGATCGGACTGGTAGGACAGTAGAGGAATAACGGCAGAGAACCAGCGGCCAGGGTAGTAGAAAGTCAGACAAAATTAGACTGCCATAACAGGATGAAGATTTAGCGTAGCTCTAATGCGACAGGAGATGTAGGGCAAACCGTAGAGGAGGGTACTAACAAGTCAGACAGAACTACAGGTCAGCAGATGTCAGACAGAACAGAACTTGTTTAGGTCAGATGGTTTTAGTAGAAGGTAGAAATCAGGATGCAGATTGTTTAGTGTCGGTCTAACAGGTCAGGAAATGTACGACATAATGTAGAACCCTGTGGTGTAGTGCCTGAACCTGACTGAATGCTTTGTTTTGGTCAGATGGTCTGAGTAGTAGGTAGAAATCATGATATAGATTAGTTAGTATCGGACTAACAGGTCAGCAAATGTAGGACAGAATGTAGAACCCTGTGGTGTAGTGCCTTAGCCTGACTGAATGCATGGTTTTGGTCAGATGGCCTGACTAGTTGGTAGATTTAGGGACCTTCATACCTGGTCTGGTAAGTCTAGATATTACAGAGTTGCTTTTTTATACTGCCTGTGTAAACATAGGCTGTGTTGCATATTCTTAACAAAGTGCTGAGTTGCATAGTGTGACATGTACCAGCAGGAATATCATGCTGTATCATATTCTAGGTTATACATTTAGACAGGAGAAAGGCTAAAAGTACTGAAGGCATTATTGAAATGGAGCGCTGACTCCACCTGCTGGCCAATTTATTATAAAATTGTAATTGCTGCAGTGTACACAGCCTGAAGAAAGATTGAAGTTTGAAAGATTTGTAAAAGTCAAATGGCAGGAAAATATAAGCAGATTAAATATATGGACTTAGATGAAGGGAAAGGTAATTAATATTTTAATTTTTAAATAAACAATAAGCAGATTTCAGCTGCATTAACCAAGGGTGGTCTTAGACATATTATGACAGTGGCTGTAGTGCCCCCGTTTGACCGATTGCCACCAAACTTGGAAGGTCTTTCTGAAGTCTAGTAACACAGATGTGCGTCAAATTTTGTGAGGATTGGATGAAGCATGCCAGAGATATAGCTATTTGAATGAAATGGGCATGGAAATAGTGTGGCCAGCAGGTGGAGTCAGCGCTCCATTTTAGAAATTGTATTGAATATTTTCAGGCCTTATTATGTGTAAATTAAGTCTGATAATGATGTATGAGTTAAATCGGTGAAAAATGAAAGTTAATAAAAAAACATGGACTGAGGTGAAGGGAAAGGTACCAATTATTTCAAGGTTTTATGAGAAATAAGGACATTTCAGCTCAATTTGCTAAGGTGGGTCTTAGACATATATGGACAGTGGCTGTAGCGCCCCCGTTTGACCGATTGGCACCAAAATTGGAGGGTCTGTCTGAGGTCCCTTACTACATTAGGCCGTCAAATTTGATGAGGATTGGCTGAAGCACGGCTGAGATTTAGATGGTTGATTGAAATCAGCATGGATATGGTGCAGGTTTGTTGTAGCTGGTGGCCATAGCATACACGTCAAAATATTTTTATGAATTATCCATAAGGGCAATGTCCTGATTGATGTACTACCAGAATGACCTACTTGGGCTGGACATTGTAGAAGTTACAGTAATATGTTATTTATTAAGTTTTTAAACATCACAAGGGAATGAATATTACTATCATTCGGCATTGCATGTGTCTTGATTTGGCATGACTCACAGAACTGGCAGTACAAAATATTTTAACCAGTAATATGTCACTAGAACAGAAATGAGATAAATGTAAGTTGAACTGATTTTCAAGGTTTATACAGACATGTTATATTGTTGTAGCGCCCCCGTTTGATTGATCGGCACCAAATTTGGAGGGCCCTTCCGGACAACTATTCTACAGGATATATTAAAGTTTGGTGATGATTGGCTGAGGCAGGCCTGAGATATAGCTGTCTGATTGAATTGGGCATGGCACCTGTATGGTTTGTGTGTGGCTGGTGACTATACCTCATGGAAAGTTTATGATTTTTTTATGAATTATTTATTATGACTGTCTCCTGATTTAAATGATATCAGATTTGGGTAGGTTTGGTGAAAATCCTAGGAGGTTAATGAAATGTCTTGTTTTCAGAACAATAACAATTATGCAAAAACACAAAGATGCATAAGCAAGTTCTACATGTTGTTTGATTTGGCATGTCGTACTGAATTGACCTGGCAATAAATGTCGATTGTAGGCTTCACCGTTCTCGAGAAATAGGCAGAAACGCAAAAGTTGTCACTGTAGCGCCCCCATGTGGCCGAGTGAGGTGTCCTTTGCATGTTGGGCTGGGGGTCGGAGGACAAATATACCACCAAAATTTGGTCTAGATTGGTCATTGATAAGACTGTCAAATGGCTGCTTGATCTTGATTGGCCGATGGCGGCCACGATCTAAGGACTAATGACTGCCATTGTATGTGGCTGACCTCAGGCTGGGTCCAAGCACATATCTACCAAATTTCAGTCAGATTGGCCAAGGCAGTCAGGAGATATTGCCAGTTTTTAGTTGTAGCGCCCCCTATGGGCGAAATGCGGCCCGCCTCGGACCGTGTCCCCAGAATGGTGTAGGGAGGTAGCATTTCAAATTTGGTCAAGGTAGGCCAAGGCACGGCCAAGTTATAGCCGTCAGACCAAAACGGGCCAAATTTGGACATTGTTTGGGCTTGGCTAATGGCCATAGGATGTAAAAATGTCTGAATTTTCTTAATGATTCTTGATCAGCTGAGAATTCTGATTCGTCTGACACCTCATTTGTCTGATTTGGTAGGACAAGCCAGGACTTGAAGGAAAAAGTAGGATTTGCAAATTATGCAAATTAGCAAAAAATCTAAGTAGGCGGAGCTTCATGGTCCCATTGACTTTTTGGTAGGGCATGGCTGTCTGTATCAGGAGAAAAAAGAATTTCGAAGGTAGGACAAACTGGACAGGAGATATCATCCAAAACGTGTTGGGGGGCGCTATGGCGCCCCCCTCTGGCTGAGTCGGACGCGTCGGACACGCTGAGTAGTGGGTAGGAATTCCAATCATCCTACCAAATTTGGTAGGCCTAGGACTTACGGTTTAGGCTGGGCATTCAGTTTTAGGGCAGAAAAATAATAATAATAATAACTAGAAACTGCAGGCAGTTACGAAAGGGTCCAAAGCGCAGGACGATCGGACTGGTCGGACAGTAGAGGAATAACGGCAGTGAACCGGCGGCCAGGGTAGTAGAAAGTCAGACAGAATTAGACTGCCATAACAGGATAGGAGATGTAGGACAGAGCTGGACGGTCTCAGTAGTAGGCAGACGTTAGGATGGAGATGCTTTTAGTGCAGGTGTAACAGGCCAGTCAACATCAGAGAGTACACTGTGCACATCAGGATACCTAGCTGAAATACAAAAATACTAAGCTGGGTTCGAACCGGCGATCCTCTGATTACAGGCACACAGGATTAGCACACTGAGCCATCCGCTGCTGTGGGTAAGATGACTGAGATCAGTAGACACCTTCTGGTAACTCGTTTTAGCTCAATGAGCCTAGGTCGGTCTTAGATGTATATAGACAGTGGCGTAGCGCTCCCGATTGACCGATCGACACGAAGTTTGGAGGGTCTCTCTGTGGTTCAGTCCTACATCAGTGAGCCAAATTTTGTAATGATTGGCTGAAGCATCCCTGAGATATAGCTGTCTGATTGAAATGGACGTGGCACCAGTAGAGTCAGGGTGTGGCTGGTGGCCATACCTTACCAAAAGTTTCATTTTTTTCTCTAAATCTTTAAAAGGACTATCTTCTGATTTGAAGGACAACAGATGTATGTAGGTTTGTTGAAAATCAAAGGAGGTTAACAAGAAAAGCTGTTTTCAGACAAATATAATTTATGTAAAAACAGAAAGAGGGAGAACCAAGTTATATATGTTGTTAGATTAGTCATGACATAGTTAATTGTAGTCGCAATAAATTTCAACTGTAGGCTTGACAGGTCTGGAGATATAGGCAGAAATGCAAATCGGGGTGCTGTAGCGCCCCCATCTGACTGACTGGGACGGGTCAGTGGGACTGAGTAGTGGGTAGGAATAGGAATCTTGTTGCCAAATTTGGTCAGTCTAGGACTTACGGTTTAGGCTGGGCATTCAGTTTTAGGGAAGAAAAATAATTATTGTTCAACCCTCTGGAGTAGTGACTGAGCACGTCTAAATTAACAATAATATAAGCTTCATTGATCATCGTGGGGAAAACGCCTTCACGTATCCCCAGCTCACTTCACGGAGGGTATGCTGTGCACATCGGGCTGCCTAGCTCGAGGACCCACCTAAGCTGGGTTCGAACCTGCGACCCTCTGATTACAAGCATACAAGTTTAGCCCACTGAGCCACCCGCTGCTGTTGGTAAAACTGGAGAGATCGCTGGACACCTTCCTACCTGATCTGGAAACTCATTGTACCTCAAGGAGCCTAGGTGGGTCTTAGATGTATATAGACAGTGGCGTAGCGCTCCTGATTGACCGATTGACACGAAGTTTGGAGGGTCTCTCTGTGGTTCAGTCCTACATCAGTGAGCCAAATTTTGTAATGATTGGATGAAGCATCCCTGAGATATAGCTGGCTGATTGAAATGGGCAAGACATCAGTACAGTCAGGGTGTGGCTGGTGGCTGTATCTTACCGAAAGTTTAAGATTTTTCTGTAAATCTTTAAAAGGACTGTCTCCTGATTTGAATGACACCAGATTTATGGATGTTAGTCGAAAATCCTAGGAGGTTAACAAAAAAACCTGTTTTCAAAACATCTGTAAATCATGCAAGAAGGCAAAGATGTAGAACCAAGATCTATATGCAGTTTGATTCGTCAGGACATAGTGAATTGGACTGGCAATAAATTTCAACTGTAGGCTTGACAGGTCTGGAGAAATAGGCAGAAATGCAAATCGGGGTGCTGTAGCGCCCCCATCTGACTGACTGGGATGGGTCAGTGGGACTGAGTAGTGGGTAGTAATAGGAATCTTGTTGCCAAATTTGGTCAGTCTAGGACTTACGGTTTAGGCTGGGCATTCAGTTTTAGGGAAGAAAAATAATTATTGTTCAACCCTCTGTAGTAGTGCCTGAGCACGTCTAAATTAACAATAATATAAGCTTCATTTATCATCGTGGGGAAAACGCCTTCACATCTCCCCTGCTCACTTCACGGAGGGTATGCTGTGCACATCGGGCTGCCTAGCTCGAGTGCCCACCGAAGCTGGGTTCGAACCTGCGACCCTCTGATTACAAGCATACAAGTTTAGCCCACTGAGCCACCCGTTGCTGTGGTTAAAGCAGGTGAGATCAGTTGACACCTTCCTACCTGATCTGGTAACTCATTTGAGCTGAATTGGCCTAGGTTGGTCAGTATTATAAAAACAGTGGCCATAGCCACTGTTTACAGGGTAGGCTGAGGGTCAGAGGACAAATGTACCAGCTAAATTTGATTTAGATTGGTCATCATTAAGCCAGTCAAATTGCTGCTTGATTTTGATTGGCCGATGGCGGCCACTGTTTCAGGACTCATGACTGCCATTGTACGTGACTGACCTCAGGCTGCATCCTAGTACATACCTTCCAAATTTCAGTTGGATTGGCCGAGGCAGTCAGAAGATATTGGCAGTTTTTAGTTGTAGCGCCCCCTATGGACGAAATGCGGCCCGCCTTGGACCTTGCCCCCAAAATGGTGTAGGGAGGTAGGATTTCAAATTTGGTCAAGGTAGGCCAAGGCACGGCCAAGTTATAGTAGTCAGACCACAATGTGTCAAATTTAGATATTGTTTGGGCTAGGCTAATGGCCGTAGGACATAGAAATGTCTGAAATTTGTGGATGATTCTTGATCAGCTCAGAGTTCTGATTCGTTTGACACCTCATTTGTCTGATTTGGTAGGACAAGCTAGGACTGTAAGAAAAAAGTATGATTTGCAAAATATGCAAATTAGCAAAAAATCTAAGTAGGCGGAGCTTCATGGTCCCATTGACTTTTTGGCAGGGCATGGCTGTCTGTATCAGCAGAAAAAAGAATTTCGGTTGTAGGACAAACAGGACAGGAGATATTGACTGAAACGTGTTGGGGGGCGCTACGGCGCCCCCCTCTGGCTGAGTCGGACGGGTCGGACAACCTGAGTAGTGGGTCAGAATACCAATCATCCTACCAAATTTGGTCGGCCTAGGACTTACGGTTTAGGCTGGGCATTCAGTTTTAGGGAAGAAAAATAATAAAAAAAAAAATAAAAATAAAAATAATAATAATCCTAACAAAAACAATAAGGTTCCATAGCACTACGTGCTTTGGACCCTTAATAATAATAATAATCCTAAGAAAAACAATAATGGTCCATAAGGACTTCGTCCTTTGGACCCTTAATAATCCTAAGAAAAACAATAAGGTTCCATAGCATTTCATGCTTTGGACCCTTAAAAAGATAACTGCAAGCAGTGACAATCGGGTCCAAAGCTAATGGAAAGAAGCAATGAAGAGGAATGAAGTGAATGGCATAAAATTAGAAGTTCACTAATTATTGGAAATGAAGTACAGTCTGTAATTGATGAGCAATGCATTTAAATTGGTAGAAAATAGGAAATGCTTCTATGAGATGATACCTAACATTTGAACATTACCGTGGAAATGTTTATCAAGGTACGATGAAGGGAAAAGGGTAGATGAGAAACCGAAGGGAAATGTGGTGACTAGCTGTTTGAGAAATATTGCAATTGCTGCAGTGTACAGAGGATGAAGTAACATTGAAGTTTGATAGATTTCTAAAACTTAAATGGCAGAAATATATAAGCAGATTAAAAATATTGACTTAGATGAAGGGAAAGGTGATTAATATTTAAATGTTTAAATAAACAATAAGGAGATGTCAGCTGCATTAACCAAGGTTGTTGTTAGACATATTAGGACAGTGGCTAAATTGGAAATGAAGTACAGACTGTAACTGATGGCCAATGCATTTAAATAGTCAGAAAGTAGGAAAATGGTAGATGAGAAAGAACGGACATGTGGTGACTAGCTGTTGGAAAAAATTGACATTGGTGTAGTGTACATCACTGAAGTTTGATACACAGGAAAGTGAAAGCAATTTAATAATATGGACTGAGATGAAGGGAAAGGTGATTAATATTTCAATATTTGAAGAGAGATAAGCTAATTTCAGCTGCATTAACCAGGGTTGATGTGTGACATATAAGGACAGTGGCTAAATTGGAAATGAAGTACAGACTGTAACTGATGGTCAATGCATTTAAATAGTCATAAAGTAGGACATGCTTCTCTGATAAGATGATACCTGACATTTGAACATTACCGTAGAAATGTTGATTAAGGTATGATAAAGGGAACAGGGTAGATGAGAAACAGAAGGGAAATGTGGTGACTAGCTGTTGGAGAAATATTGCAATTGCTGCAGTGTACACAGGCTAAAGTAACATTGAAGTTTGATAGATTTCTAAAAGTCAAATGGCAGGATTGTATAAGCAGATTAAAAATATGGACTTAGAGGAAGGGAAAGGTGATTAATATTTAAATCTTTAAATAAACAATAAGCAGATTTCAGCTGCATTAACCAAGGTTGGTCTTAGACATATTAAGACAGTGGCTGTATTGGAAATGAAGTACAGACTGTAAATGATGGCCAATGCATTGAAATAGTCAGAAAGTAGGAAAATGGTAGATGAGAAAGAATTGACATGTGGTGACTTGCTGTTGGAAAAAATTGAAATTGCTGCAGTGTACATCACTGAAGTTTGATACATTTCTAAAAGTCTAATGGCAGGAAAATGAAAGTAATTTAAAAATATAGACTAAGATGAAGGGAAAGGTGATTATCTTACAGTATTTGATGATAAATAAGGAAATTTCAGCTGCATTAGCCAAGGTGGGTCTTAGACATATTTAGACAGTGGCCGTAGCGCCCCCATTTGACCAATCAGCACGAAAGGTGGAGGGTCTGTCTGTGGGCCAGTGATAAATCAGTGGGTTAAATTTTGAGGGGATTGGATGAAGCATGCCAGAGATATAGCTGTTTGATTGAAATGGGCATGGAAATGGTTTGGCCAGCAGGTGGAGTCAGCGCTCCATTTTAGAAATGCTCTTTAATATTTTCAGACCTCCTTAAGTGTAAATGAAGTCTGATAATGTTGTATAAGGCAAATGGGTGAAAAATGAAAGGAAATTAAAAATATGGACTCAGGTGAAGGGAAAGGTAACAATTTGCTGAAGGTTTTATGAGAAAGAAGGATATTTCAGCTTAATTTGCTAAGGTTGGTCTTAGACATATATAGACAGTAGCTGTAGTGCCCCTATTTGACCGATCGGCACCAAATTTGCAGGGTCTGTCTGAGGTGCAGTGGTACATTAGTGTGTCAAATTTGTTGATGATCAGACGAAGTCTGCCTCAGATATAGCTGTTTGATTGAAATGAGCATGGAAATGGTGCAGGTTTGGTGTAGTTGGTGGCCATAGCACACAGATTGGTCAAGTTATTTTTATATATTATCGATAAGGGCCGTGTTGTGATTGATCTAATACCAGAATGACCTACTTAGGCTGGACATTGTAGTAGTTATAGCAATATGTTATTTATTAAGTTTTTAAATATCACAAGGGAATGCAAATGACTATCATGGGACATTGCATATATTTTGATTTGGCATGACTCACAGATCTTGCAGGAAAAAATATTCTAACCAGTATTATGTCACTTGATCAAAAATGAGAACAAAGTAAGTTGAACTGATTTTGCAGGTTTATACAGACATGTTATATTGCTGTAGCGCCCCCGTTTGATCGATCGGCACCAAATTTGGAGGGCCCTTCCCCAATGATGTCCTACATTATATATTTAAGATTGGTGATGATTGGCTGAGGTACACCTGAGATATAGCTGTCTGATTGAAATGGGTGTGGCACCAGTATGGTTCAGGTGTGGCTGGTGGCCATACCTGATGGAAAGTATATGATTTTTTGGATAATTATATATATGGACTGTCTCCAGATTTAAATGATACCAGATTTGTGCACGATTGGTGAAAACCCTAGGAGGCTAACAAAAAGCCCTGTTTTCAGACTTTTACAAAATAGGCAAAAAGGGCAATAGTTATGATGAAGTTCTTTATAACATTAAATTTGCCATGATCTAGTGGATAGGATTAGCAACAATTCTTAATTTAATCTTTAACAGTTCAGGAGAAATAGGCAGAAATGCAAAACTTGTTGCTGTAGCGCCCCCATCTGGCTGATTGCGGTGTCCTTAACAGGGTATGCTAAGGGTCAGGAATCAAATGTGACAGCCTGTTTTGGTTGAGATTCGGTATTGTTTAGCCTGTCAAATGGCTGCTTCAATTTGATTGGCTGATGATGACCATGATTTTATGATCAATGACTACTATGATATATGTCTGATCTCAGAATTGGTCGTAGTACGAATTTGCCAAATTTTAGTTTGATTGGTCAAGGCAGTCAGGAGATATTGGCAGTTTTTAGTTGTAGCGCCCCCTATTGATGAAATGGGGCCAGCTTTATATCTAGTCCCCAGAATGGCGCTGGGAGGAAGGATTTAAAATTTGGTTAAGATTGGTTAAAGCAGAGCCAAGTTATAGCAATCAGACTGAAACTGGCCAAATTTATGCAAAGTTTGGGCGTGGCTGAAGACCATATGATACAGAAATTTCATGATTATTTTTGTAAGTCTTGATCAGCTCAGAGAACTGATTGGTTTGACACCTCATTTGTCTGATTGGGACAGACGGGGTAGGACTTGAAGGCAGAGGTCAGTTTTGCAAATTATGCAAATTAGCAAAAAATCTAAGTAGGCGGAGCTTCATAGTCCAAATGGCAAGTTGGTAGAGCAATGCTGTCTGTATCAGGAGAAAATAAAAATTTAATTGTAGGACTAATAGGACAGGAGATATGGACTGAAACGCGTTGGGGGGCGCTAGAGCGCCCCCATCTGGCTGACAGGTCTGGGTCGGAGAATCTGAGTAGCGGGTAGGAATTGACATCATCTGACCAAGATTGGTTGGTCTAGCTCTTACGGTTTAGGCTGTACATTCAGTTTTACGGCAGGAAAAAAATAATAATAATAAAGATAACTGCAAGCAGTGACAATCGGGTCCAAAGCTAATGGAAAGAAGCAATGAAGAGGAAAGAAGTGAATGGCATAAAATTAGAAGTTCACTAATTATTTGAAATGAAGTACAGACTGTAATTGATGAGCAATGCATTTAAATTGGCAGAAAATATGAAATGCTACTATGAGATGATATCTAACATTTAAACATTACCTTGGAAATGTTTATCAAGGTACGATAAAGGGAAAAAGGTAGATGAGAAACAGAAGGGAAATGTGGTGACTAGCTGTTGGAGAAATATTGCAATTGCTGCAGTATACACAGGCTGAAGTAACATTGAAGTTTGATAGATTTCTAAAAGTCAAATGGCAGGAATTTATAAGCAGATTAAAAATATGGACTTAGATGAAGGGAAAGGTGATTAATATTTAAATGTTTAAATAAACAATAAGGAGATGTCAGCTGCATTAACCAAGGTTGTTGTTAGACATATTATGACAGTGGCTAAATTGTAAATGAAGTATAGACTGTAACTGATGGCCAATGCATTTAAATAGTCAGGAAAATAAGAAATGCTACTATGAGATGATAGCTAACATTTAAACATTATTGTGGAAATGTTTATCAAGGTATGATAAAGGAAAATGGTAGATGAGAAACGGAAGGGAAATGTGGTGACTAGCTGTTGGAGAAAGATTGCAATTGCTGCAGTGTACACAGGCTGAAGTAACATTGAAGTTTGATAGATTTCTAAAAGTCAAATGGCAGGAATTTATAAGCAGATTAAAAATATGGAATTTGAAGAAGGGAAAGGTGAATAATATTTAAATGTTTAAATAAACAATAAGGAGATGTCAGCTACATTAACCAAGGTTGATGTTAGACATATTATGACAGTGGCTAAATTGTAAATGAAGTACAGATTTTAACTGATGGCCAATGCATTTAAATAGTCAAAATGTAGGAAATGCTACTATGATAAGATGATACTTGACATTTTAACATTACCGTAGAAATGTTGATTAAGGTACGATAAAGGGAATACGGTAGATGAGAAACATAATAATAATAATAATAATAATAAATTTTATTTCTAACGCACTTTTCATTAAAACAAATCTCAAAGTGCTACAAAGTAAAATCAGCACATAAAAACACATAAAGTCAGCAATGAAATGCTCGTTTAAAAAGGTGGGTCTTTAGGCCACATTTAAAAGTGGCTACATTCTGTGGTGCCCTCAGATGGTCTGGGAGGGCATTCCAAAGACGAGGGGCCGCAGAGCAAAAGGCCCGATCCCCCATTGTGCGCAGTTTTGTCCTTTGGGTTTTAAGAAGGAAGGTGGAGGAGGAGCGGAGGGAACGCACGGATGTCTGAGGAGTGAGGAGATCTTTGAGGTATGTAGGAGCAGTTCCGTGGAGACATTGGTGGGTGAGGAGGGAGACCTTATACTCTATGCGGAGTGAAACAGGGAGCCAATGGAGTGTTTTAAGAATGGGAGTGATGTGGTTGAATTTTCGCACCCTCATCAGGATCCTAGCAGCGCTGTTCTGCACGTATTGAAGTTTTTGAATGCTCTTGCTAGGGATCCCGATGAGGAGCGCATTGCAATAGTCCAGCCTGGAGGAGACAAAGGCGTGCACCAGCTTTTCTGCATCTGCCAGGGTGAGTAATGGACGGAGTTTGGCGATGTTCCTGAGGTGGTAAAAAGAGGCTTTGCACAGCTGTTGGATGTGAGTATCGTAGGTGAGATGGGGGTCCATTTTTACACCGAGGTTGGTGACAACTGAAGATAATGGAATGTCCTGATCTGAAAAAGAGATGCTGGTGATGGTGGTAGTGGAAACTTGGTGTGGAGTGCCGACTAGGATGGCCTCAGTTTTGGAGCTGTTTAGCTGCAAAAAGTTGAGCTTCATCCACGCCTTTATGTCCTCCAGGCAGGTGGTGAGAGCGGCAGAATACGAAAGTGCAGAGTGGTTGGGGTGATTAAAATCCATTTTTAAGTAAAGCTGTGTGTCGTCAGCGTAGCAGTGGAATGATAGTCCATGTGTGCTGATAACATGACCAAGAGGGAGCAGATAAAGGGTGAAAAGAGTAGGTCCTAGTACCGAGCCCTGGGGAACCCCACAGGTGACAATGTGGGTATCTGATTTGGCTTTCCCCAGGGCAACGTACTCAGTTCTTCCCGAGAGAAAGGAAGAGAACCAGTCGTAGACGGAGTTGGAGAGGCCGAAGGTGTTATGAAGGCGGTGCAATAGGATATTGTGGTCGACGGTGTCAAAAGCGGCGGACAGATCCAGAAGAATGAGAATGGATGGGGAACCAGCGTCAGCTGTCATGAGCAGGTCATTGGTCACTCTAACCAGCGCTGTTTCCGTGCTGTGGCCCTGACGGAAACCAGACTGAAATGTTTCATATAAACTATTTAGTTTCAGATGGTTATGAAGTTGGGAAGCCACTACTTTTTCCAGCACCTTTGAGAGAAATGGGAGGTTAGATATGGGTCTGTAGTTAATAAGTTGATCAGGATCCAGTGTGTGTTTTTTAAGAAGTGGCCTAATGACAGCATTTTTGAGTGCTGGTGGAACATGACCAGCTTGAAGGGAAAGGTTTATCACTTGGGTAATGAGGGGGCTGAGGATTGCAAGATTGGATTTTACCAGAACTGTGGGGAGGGGGTCCAACACGCAAGTGGATGGTTTCATCTTAGTGATGATTGCCTCAACCTCTTGCAGAGTAACGGTGGAGAAGTGTCTGAGAGGTCTGGAAGGTCCCGGCAGTGACTCAGATAAAGTGGTGAAAGTGGCTGATGGGCTAGGAGGACTGGAGAGAAGGGAGCGGATGGTTATTATTTTATCTCTGAAGAAGTTCATGAAGTTATTGCAATTTTCCACAGTGGCATCCGAGGGAGAGGTCGTTTGTGGCTGGAGAAGGTGATTAATGGTGGAAAAAAGTTGTCTCGAGTTCCTAGGGTTGCTGTTGATGATACTGGAATAAAACCGGGACCGTGCATCTTTGAGGGATTTGGCATAGGCCTTTTGATGTTCCCTATAGGCCTGCATATGAACGGTGAGTCCAGAAGCCTTGAAGCGCCGTTCAAGGATACGTCCAGCAGATTTCATCCTCCGCAGCTCACTGGTGTACCAGGGGGCTGAACGTGCGAAGGTCACCGTGCGGGTTCTGATGGGGGCATGGTGGTCTAGGAGGCTGGACAGAGAATGATTGTAAAAATCCATTGTTTCAGTAACTGAGGAAAAAGTGGTAGGGTCACAGGATATGTGTTGCAGGTCTAGAGCTAGGGCGTCAGGGTCAATGTTTTTAATAGACCTAAAGTTGATTTGCCGCTCCGGTTTACAGTGTGATGAGTAGGAGAAAGGCAGCTCCATGTAGATGGCTTTGTGGTCCGACAGCCCTAGATCACGTACCTGTAACTTTTTAATGGGAACATAGCTTGATATTACCAGGTCAAGTGTGTGTCCCTTGGAGTGAGTGGGGGCATCAACATGTTGCTGCAGATTTAAAGAGTCGAGTAGATGGAGGAACTCAGCAGCAGAGTGGCAGGAGGGGGTGTCAACATGAATGTTAAAGTCACCGAGTATCATAATGTTGGCAGAGGTTGTGTAGAGTGTGCTGAGAAGGTCCTGAAACTCCAGGAGGAAAGCTGAGTTGGGTTTTGGAGGGCGATAAACAAGAAGAAATGTTAAAGATAAAGGAGGCTTGCATTTGAATGCAAGGCATTCAAATGTTGAGAGTACAGGTAGTGGAATGGAAGATAGCTCCAAGTCCTGACTATGTATTGCAGCAAGGCCACCACCACGACCAGTGCTGCGTGCCTTCTCAAAGTAAGAGTAGCCAGGGGGGCAGGATTCATTTAAGGTATAAAACACTTCTGGCTCATGCCATGTTTCCGTAAGGCACAGGAGATCTAATCCATTTTCAAGGATATGCTCCTGTAAAAAGGATGCCTTTTTTGACATGGACTGTGTATTGAAGGGAGATGTGGTGACTAACTGTTCAAAGAAATTGCAATTGCTGCAGTGTACACAGCCTGAAGTATCACTGAACTTTCATACATTGCTAAATGTGAAATGGCAGGAAAATGAAAGTAAATTAATATGTGTTTAATCTTTGAAGGTTTGATGAAAAATAAAGAAATTTCAGCTGCATTAACTATTAGTTTTAGACATATTTTGACAGTGGCAGTAGCGCACCTGTTTAACCGAATGTCACCAAAGTTTGATGGTCTATTCGTAGTCCAGTGCTATAGAAGTCAGTCAAATTTTATGAGAATTTGATGAAGTATTAATGAGATTTAGCATAGTAAATGAATTCGGTATTGAAATATTGTGGCCAGCAGGTGCAGTTAGCACTACATTTGATAAATGGTAGCATGCAGTCCCTGGTGTGGCAGTTTGACTACTGCCATTAGCAGAAGCAGCCTTAGTACAACAATATAAAATATAATATAGAACCATTTGGTGAAGTGCCTCAGCCCAAAAGAATGTGTGGTTTGTGTCAGATGGTCCAAGTAGATGGTAGAAATAGGCACCTGCATAACTAATATTTTAAGTCTAGATCATACAAGTTAAGCTTACTTTATAGTACCTCAGTGAACACTTGCTGTCTTGTATATTTAAAACAACAGTGGCTTACTGCATTTGTAAAGTATTCTTCTAGACATAAGAAGCCCTAAAAGAATTTAATGGCATTAATGAAATAGAGGACGAACTGCACCTGCTGGCGAATCTATAAAAAAAATCCAAAAAAGTGCAATATAAATAGAGCACCATCTCCACCTACTGGCCAATTTAATACAAAAAAGCAAAAAATCTGCAATATATACTGGCTGGCTTATAAATGAAATCTGATAATTTTCTATAAGTCAAATAGCAGAAAAATGAAAGGAGCTTAAAAATATGGACTTAGGTGAAGGGAAAGTTAATTCCTTGAAAGTATTATGAAGGATATTTCAGCTGAATTAGCCAAGGTAGTTATTAGACATACTAGGACAGTGGTTGTATGGCTCCCATTTGACTGATCGCCACCAAACTTGGAAGGTCTGTCTGTAGTCCACTGATACAGAAGTGAATCAAATTTTGTAAGGATCGGATGAAGCATGCCTGAGATTTAGCTGTTTGAATGAAATGGGAATGGAAATGGTGTGGCCAGCAGGTGGAGTCAGCGCTCCATTTTAGAAATGATATTAAATGCTTTCTGACCTTCTCATTTGTAAATGAAGTCTGATAATGTTGTATAAGGCAAATTGGTGAAAAATGAAAGGAAATTAAAAATATGGACTCAGCTGAAGGGAAAGGTAACAATTATTTGAAGGTTTCATGAGGAATAAGGACATTTCAGCTGAATCTGCTAAGGTGGGTCTTACACATATATGGACAGTGGCTGTCACGCCCCCATTTGACCGATCAGCACCAAATTTGGAAGGTCTGTTTGAGGTCCAGTGCTACATTAGTGGGTCAAATTTGGTGATGATCAGACAAAGTCTGCCTCAGATTTAGCTGTTTGATTGAAATGAGCATGGAAATGGCGCAGGTTTGGTGTAGTTGGTGGCCATAGCATACAGGTAGGTCAAGCTATTTATATAAATTATCCATAAAGGCCATGTCCTGATTGATCTACTACCAGAATGACGTACTTCAGCTTGATATTTTAGTAGTTATAGCAATATGTAATTTTTTAAGTTTTTAAATATCACAAGGGAATGGAAATGACGATCATTAGGCATTGCATATATCTTGATTTGGAATGACACACAGAACTTGCAGGACAAATGATTTTTATCAGTAATATGTGACTGAAACAGAAATAAGAACAATGTAAGTTTAGCTGATTTTGCAGTTTATACAGTGATGTTATATTGCTGTAGCGCCCCCGTTTGACTGATCGCCACCAAACTTGGAAGATTTGTCTGTAGTCCAGTCATACAGAAGTGAATCAAATTTTGTAAGGATCAGATGAAGCATGCCTGAGATTTAGCTGTTTGAATGAAATGGGAATGGAAATGGTGTGGCCAGAAGGTGTAGTCAGCGCTCCATTTTAGAAATGATATTAAATGCTTTCTGACTTTCTCATTTGTAAATGAAGTCTGATAATGTTGTATAAGGCAAATTGGTGAAAAATGAAAGGAAATTAAAAATATGGACTAAGGTGAAGGGAAAGGTAACAATTCTTTGAAGGTTTCATGAGGAATAAGGACATTTCAGCTGAATCTGTTAAGGTGGCTCTTAGACATAATACAACATTGGCTGTAGTGCCCCCATTTGCCCGATCACCACCAAACATAGATGGTCTGTCTGTAGTCCACTCCTGCAGGAGACAGTCAAATTTTGTGAAGATTGGGAGAAGCATGCCTGAGATTTAGCTGTTTGAATGAAATGGAAATGGAAATGGTGTGGCCAGCAGGTGGAGTCAACGCTCCATTTTAGAAATGCTATTTAATACTTTTAGGCCTTCTCATGTTTAAATGAATTCTGATAATGTTCTGAGGCAAATGGGTGAAAAATGAACAGAAATTAAAATATGGACCTAGTTGAAGGGAAAGCAAACAATTCTTTGAATGTTTGAAGAGAAATAAGGACATTCCAACTGAATTTGCTAAGGTGGGTCTTAGAAATATATAGACAGTGGCTGTAGCTCCCCCATTTGACCGATCGGCACCAAAGTTGGAAGGTCTGTCTGTGGTCTATGGTTACATTAGCTGGTCAAATTTTATGAGGATTGGATGAAGAATGCCTCAGATTTAGCTGTTTGATTGAAATGAGCATGGAAATGGTGCAGGTTTGGTGTAGTTGGTGGCCATAGCATACAGGTAGGTCAAGTTATTTTTATAAATTATCCATAAGGGCCGTGTCATGATTGATCTACTACCAGAATGACCTTCTTGGGCTGGACATTGTAGTAGTTATAGCAATATGTTATTTATTAAGTTTTTAAATGTCACAAGGGAATGCAAATGACAATTAGGCATTGCATATTTCTTGATTTGGCATAACTAAGAGAACTTGCAATACAAAAGATTTCAACCAGTCATATGTCACTGGAACAGAAATGAGATAAATGTAAGTTGTACTGATTTTGCAGGTTTATAAAGACATGTTATATTGCTGTAGCGCCCCGTTTGACTGATCGGCACCAAATTTGGAAGGTCTGTCTGTAGTCCACTGATACAGAAGGGAATCAAATTTTGTTAGGATTGGATGAAGCATGCCAGAGATATAACTGTTTGATTGAAATGGGCATGGAAATCATTTGGCCAGCAGGTGGAGTCAACACTCCATTTTAGAAATGCTATTTAAAACTTTTAGGCCTTCTCATGTGTAAATGAAGTCTGATAATGTTCTATGAGGCAAATGGGTGAAAAATGAACAAAAATTAAAAATATGGACCTAGTTGAAGGGAAAGGGAACAAATCTTTCAATATTTGATGAGAAATAAGGACATTTCAGCTGAATTTGCTAAGGTGGGTCTTACACATATATGCACATTAGCTGTAGCGCCCCCATTTGACCGATCGGCACCAAATTTGGAGGGTCTGTCTGAGGTGCAGTGGTACATTAGTGGGTCAAATTTCGTGAAGATCATATGAAGTATACCTCATATTTAGCTGTTTGATTGAAATGAGCATGGAAATGTGGTAGGTTCAGTGTGGCTGGTGGCCATACTGTACAGGCAGGTGAAGCTATCTTTATAAATTATACATAAGGGCAGTGTCCTGATTGATCTACTACCAGAAAGACCTACTTTGGCTAGACATTGTAGTAGTTATAGTAATATGTTATTTATTAAGTTTTTAAATATCACAAGGTAATTCAAATGACTATTATGGACTATCTTGATTTAGCATGACTAACAGAACTTGCAGGACAAATGATTTTAACGAGTAATATGTCACTTTATCAAAAATGACAACAATGTAACTTGAACTGATTTTGCAGGTTTATACAGACATGTTATATTGCTGTAGTGCCCCTGTTTGACTGATTGGCATGAAAATTGGAGGGCCCTTCCCCAGTAATGTCCTACAATATATATTTAAGTTTCGTGATGATTGGCTGAGGCACGCCTCAGATATAGCTGTCTGATTGAAATGGGTGTGGCACCAGTATGGTGTGGGTGTGGCTGGTGGCCATACCACATGGAAAGTTTCAGATTTTTTTAATATTTCTTTATAAGGACTGTCTCCTGATTAAAATGATCACAGAAATATGAAGGTTTGGTGAAAATCCAAGGAGGTTAAGAAAAAGTACTGTTTTAAGACTTTTACAAAATAGGCAAAAATGGCAAGAGATATGATGAAGTTCTTTATGCCATTAAATTTGTCATGAGCTAGTGGATAGCGTAAACAACAATTGTTAATTTTATAATTAACAGTTCAGGAGAAATAGGCAGAAATGTGCTGTAGCGCCCCCATATGGCAGACTGACATGTCCATTACAGGGTGGGTTCAGGGTCAGAGTACAAATGTAGAACCCAAATTTGGTTTGGATTGCTCATTGTTTAGCCAGTCAAATGGCTGGTTGATTTTGATTGGCTAATGGTGGCCAGGATTTTACAACTAATGACTGCCATGATACTTGTCTGACCTCAGGCTTGTACGTAGTACATATCTGCCAAATTTCAATTAGATTGGTCAAAGCAGTCAGGAGATATCAGCAGTTTTTAGTTGTAGCGCCCCCTATTGACGAAATGTGGGCTGCATTGTATGGTCACCCCATAATAGAGCAGGGAGGTTGGATTCTAAGTTTGGTTCAGGTAGGCAAAGGTATGGAGAAGTTATAGCAGTCAGACTGAAATAGGCCAAATTTAGGTGTGATTTGGGCGTGGCTAGTGGCCATAAAATTGACAAATGTCAGACTTTCTTGAACAGCTTTTGATCAGGTCAGTGGACTGATCGGTTTGACACCTCATGTGTCTGATTTGGTCCAACAGTGTAGGACTTGAAGGCAGAAGCCAGTTTCACAAATTATGCAAATTAGCAAAAAATCTAAGTAGGTGGAGCTTCATAGTCCAAATGGCAAGTTGGTAGAGCAAAGCTGTCTGTATCAGCAGAAAAAATAAATTCAATTGTAGGACTAATAGGACAGGAGATATGGACTGAAACGCGTTGAGGGGCGCTAGAGCGCCCCCATCTGGCTGACAGGACTGGGTCAGAGAATCTGAGTAGCGGGTAGGAATTGACATCATCTTACCAAGTTTGGTTGGTCTAGCTCTTACGGTTTAGGCTGTACATTCAGTTTTAGGGCAGGAAAATAATAATAATAATAATAATAATAATAATAATAAAAATAATAATAATAATAATAATAATAATAATAATAATAATAATCCTAAGAAAAACAATAATGGTCCATAAGCATTTCATGCTTTGGACCCTTAATAAAAAGAAAAACCGTAAGAAAAACAATAATGGTCCATAAGCATTTCATGCTTTGGACCCTTAATAATCCTAAGAAAAACAATAAGGTTCCATAGCATTTCATGCTTTGGACCCTTAATAATCCTAAGAAAAACAATAAGGTTCCATAGCATTTCATGCTTTGGACCCTTAACTAGAAACTGCAAGCAGTTACTAAAGGGTCCAAAGCGTAGGACGATCGGACTGGTAGGACAGTAGAGGAATAACGGCAGAGAACCGGCGGCCAGGGTAGTAGAAAGTCAGACAAAATTAGACTGCCATAACAGGATGAAGATTTAGCGTAGCTCTAATGTGACAGGAGATGTAGGGCAAACCGTAGAGGAGGGTACTAACAAGTCAGACAGAACAACAGGTCAGCAGATGTCAGACAGAACAGAACTTGTTTTGGTCAGATGGTCTGAGTAGTAAGTAGAAATCATGATATAGATTAGTTAATATTGGTCTAACAGGTCAGCAAATGTAGGACAGAATGTAGAACCCTGTGGTGGAGTGCCTTAGCCTGACTGAATGCATGGTTTGGGTCAGATGGCCTGACTAGTCGGTAGATTTAGGCACCTTCATATCTGGTCTGGTAAGTCTAGATATTGCATAGTTGCTTATTTATACTGCCTGTGTAAACATAGGCTGTGTTGCATATTCTTAAAGTGCTGAGTTGCGGCAGTGTGACATGTAACAGCAGTAATATCATGCTGTATCATATTGTAGGTTGTACATTTAGACAGGAGAAAGGCTAAAAGTATTGAAGGCATTATTGAAATGGAGCGCTGACTCCACCTGCTGGCCAATTTATTATAAAATTGTAATTGCTGCAGTGTACACAGCCTGAAGAAAGATTAAAGTTTGAAAGATTTGTAAAAGTCAAATGGCAGGAAAATATAAGCAGATTAAAAATATGGACTTAGATGAAGGGAAAGGTGATTAATATTTTAATTTTTAAATAAACAATAAGCAGATTTCAGCTGCATTAACCAAGGTTGGTCTTAGACATATTAGAACAGCGGCTGTAGCACCCCAATTTGACCGATTGCCACCAAACTTGGAAGGTCTGTCTGTAGTCCAGTGACACATAAGCGAGTCAAATTTTGTAAGGATTTGATGAAGCATGCCAGAGATATAGCTGTTTGATTGAAATGGGTATGGAAATGGTGTGGCCAGCAGGTGGAGTCAGCGCTCCATTTTAGAAATTCCATTTAATACTTTCAGGCCTTCTTATGTGTAAATTAAGTCTGATAATGTTCTATGAGGCAAATTGGTGAAAAATGAAAGTGAATAAAAAATATGGACTCAGGTGAAGGGAAAGGTAACAATTGTTTCAAGGTTTTATGAGAAATAAGGACATTTCAGCTGAATTTGCTAAGGTGGGTCTTAGACATATATGGACAGTGGCTGTAGCGCCCCCATTTGACCGATTGGCACCAAAATTGGAGGGTCTGTCTGAGGTCCCTTACTACATTAGGCCGTCTAATTTGATGAGGATTGGCTGAATAACGGCTGAGATATAGATGGTTGATTGAAATGAGCATGGATATGGTGCAGGTTTGTTGTAGCTGGTGGCCATAGCATACAGGTCAAGATGTTTTTATGAATTATCCATAAGGGCAATGTCCTGATTGATGTACTACCATAATGACCTACTTGGGCTTGATATTGTAGAAGTTACAGTAATATGTTATTTATTAAGCTTTTAAACATCACAAGGGAATGAAAATGACTATCATTGGGCATTGCATATGTCTTGATTTGGCATGACTTACAGAACTGGCAGTACAAAATATTTTAACCAGTAATATGTCACTAGAACAGAAATGAGATAAATGTAAGTTGAACTGATTTTCAAGGTTTATACAGACATGTTATATTGTTGTAGCGCCCCCGTTTGACCGATCGGCACCAAATTTGGAGGGCCCTTCCGGACTACTATTCTACAGGATATATTAAAGTTTGGTGATGATTGGCTGAGGCAGGCCTGAGATATAGCTGTCTGATTGAATTGGGCATGGCACCTGTATGGTTTGTGTGTGGCTGGTGACTATACCTCATGGAAAGTTTATGATTTTTTTATGAATTATTTATTATGACTGTCTCCTGATTTAAATGATACCAGATTTGTGTAGGTTTGGTGAAAATCCTAGGAGGTTAACGAAATGTCTTGTTTTCAGACCAATATGAATTATGCAAAAACGCAAAGATGCAGAAGCAAGTTCTACATGTTGTTTGATTTGGCATGTCGTACTGAATTGACCTGGCAATAAATGTCGATTGTAGGTCAGGAAATGTAGGAAAGAATGTAGAACCCTGTGGTGTAGTGCCTGAACCTGACTGAATGCATTATTTTGGTCAGATGGTCTCAGTAGTAGGTAGAAATCAGGATATAGATTAAATATTATCGGTCTAAAAGGTCAGCAAATGTAGGACAGAATGTAGAACCCTGTGGTGGAGTGCCTTAGCCTGACTGAATGCATGGTTTGGGTCAGATGGCCTGACTAGTTGGTAGATTTAGGGACCTTCATACCTGGTCTGGTAAGTCTAGATATTACAGAGTTGCTTTGTTATACAGCCTGTGTAAACATAGGCTGTGTTGCATATTCTTAACAAAGTGCTGAGTTGCGTAGTGTGACATGTAACAGCAGTAATATCATGCTGTATCCTATTCTAGGTCGTACATTTAGACAGGAGAAAGGCTAAAAGTATTGAAGGCATTATTGAAATGGAGCGCTGACTCCACCTGCTGGCCAATTTATTATAAAATTGTAATTGCTGCAGTGTACATGTAGAGGGTCGAAGATAACTGTCTGTGTGCAGATATTGTATATAGAAAAAAGATTGACCCCTCATTCACAAATTAAAAAAATGTATGAGGAACAATGTCACATCACTAAATTCATTACTGACTCCAATGTATTTTTGGGTTAACCCTGAAATGGTCATTTGTGCCTCCTGTAGAGGGCGCTTAGCGCTTTTGAGAGGTGGAATTGAGCAGCTTAGGTCAGAGTTCATAAAACCTCAACAGAGCTCGCGGCAAATTCATGTGTCTGTCGTACTTTTCTGCAGTGTATTCCACTTACCTCTTCGGGTCTCTCCAGCCTGAGACGGGTAACAATTTGGGGGCTCGTCCGGGATTAGCGCCATCTAGCGATTGGATGCTAATCAGTAAAGAACCACTGTGGGAAATCGTCATTCGTCCCAGACCAGCGAGTTGAATAACAGACTTCAGCAGTCCAGTCATGACTACTCTCCGAGAACTACGGTGGGAGATTGAGGAACAGCTTCACTGGTTGGTCAGCTCTTCAAACGGCAAGGCACTCTACAAAGTGGCCTTGTGTTGCATGGAGGAGGAAGGAGGGGCGTGTCCAACTGAGGATGCAGCAGAGGTGGAACTTTACGACTTCGTCGTTGATTTCATGCGAGGAGAACAACTGCAGAGTCTAGAGGACCAAGGAATGGCCCGCTTGCTGACCCTTTATGACCTTGTTTGTGAGTTGGTTGCCGCAGGGCGAGGTTTGGCTTCCAACATCAAAGGAACTGGAGCAGCTGTCAGGGTGCAGGTAACACAACCTACAGGTCTGACCTCACCTGTAATACCTGACAAAACCGTTCCACTGGCTAGACCGCCAGACCAAATGACTGGTCTGATTAAGTTCTCTGATGTTGCATCTTATTTACCACGTAGAGAGTTTAAAATTTATGGTGGACAAATTTCTGATTCAAACTCAGATTTGAGTTTTAACAGCATTTGCAAACAAATTGATGAGGGTATTGCAGAAAATTTCACAGAGACAGAAATCATTCGAACTGTGTTAAAGGTAATCAAACCTGGTACCTTTAAAGAGATGCTTATCACAAAAGACAGCCTTACGGTGGCTGAGTTAAGACGGTTCCTGAGAGCACACCTTAGGGACAAAAGTAGCACTGAATTATTTCAGGAACTGAGTAACGCTAAACAACAGGACAAAGAATCCCCTCAACAGTTTGTGTACAGGTTAATGGGGCTTAAGCAGAGAGTGTTATTTGCTTCAGGACAAACCGAATCTGAGTTTCAGTAAGATCGTAAACTAGTCCAAGGTGTTTTCCTACACTCACTGTACCAGGGTCTGAATGAAAAGTACACATTTGTCCGGAGGGACATTAAAGCAGTAATAGTGACACAGACAACCACCGACGATCAGATTCTGGAACTGATCACACAGTCTGTTAGTGAGGAAACTGAAAGGCAGAAACGAATCGGTTACACACATAAACCGAGGGCCACGGTTGCAAGTGCCACCCAACAGGATCATGTGGACAGGCATTATGCTCCCTTGAGTCATGCAGAAGTTAAAGCTAATCGTGATGCCATTCATGAACTTTCTGCACAAGTATCGGCGTTGACAAAGAACCTAGAGAAAGTTGTCATGTCCATGGACTCTGGCACCCAACGACAAACCGAAATAGTAGCAACAAGTACACAACAACCACTAAATTCAGAAGTAAAGGGTAAATGCAAACAATGTATATCCCAAAACGCGGAAGTGTGTACTCACTGTTTCCGATGTGGTCAAGCAGGGCATCGAGCTGTGGGCTGTCTCACGAGAAGTCGAATGTCAAACGAGAGAAGGTCACTGGGGGGGGGCCACCAGTGACCGCAAAGGATCTAGTGTCCCAACGTCCTTCTGGTGCATTTAGAGGTGAGAAGCCTGTAATGCCGAACACATCCAATGGGGCTGAAAAGAAACGTGTTGCTCAGCTGATTGGCAGTCGTTGTATGATCACTTGTCTGTTAAATGGTGTCTGGACTCAAATGCTCTTGGACACGGGAGCCCAGGTCAGTATTGTTGGACGGGTCTGGCTAACAGAAACGTTACCAAAAGTCAAAATCCAACCCCTTGAATCTTTATTAGCGGATAGCCAGCTTTCTGTCACTGCAGCGAATGGGACCACTGTACCCTTTGATGGATGGGTTGAAGCCTTGTTAGAGATCTCAAATGGTAAACAAAACAGCATAGCCATCCAGGTTCCCCTGTTGGTGAGTCAGAAGTGCGGGGGCTGTCCGCTGCTCGGATTCAATGTAATTGAAGAGATAATAAGGGAGAACAGCGATTGTGCAAACAGCATCAATCTGATTGATCTGCTGTCTGAGACCTTGCAGATGCCAAAAGATGCCACTGAAACATTAGTGTCCACAGTGAATTCTAACATTACCAAAGAATATACTGTAAGATCGGAAGTAAAGACTGGTAAATTTGGAGTCACCATTCCTGGTGGTCAAGTCTTAGAGGTGAGGTGTCGAGTAAAGGCATGGCACAAGGGAGGGACCATGATTTTTGAACCAACGTCAGGAAGTTTCGTCCCAGAAGGGCTGGAGTTGTTTCCTGCTGTGGTAAATGTGCCCCCTGGTGCCTCTAAAACAGTAAAAATTCCAATTCAGAATTCCACAAATCACAACATTTATCTACCATTGAGGCTTATCTTAGGAAACATAGAAGCTATCAGTGGAGCGAGACCAATATACTCATCCTCCAACATTGAGCAGTCAGATAGACAGATCGGCAGTGCAGTTTTGTGCTCATCCCAGACAAGGTCAACGGATAATGTTTGTAACAGTGAAGGATATCATGGGAGGAGAGAGGGAAAAAAGTGGCACCCACCTGTTGATCTTGAACATCTTAGCGACCAGGAACAAGATGTAGTGAAGAAAATGTTGTTTGAGGAATCAGATGTGTTTGCTCAGGAGGAGGGAGATATTGGATGTATTCCTGATCTTCAGCTGAAAATCAGTCTATCAGATAACACACCGGTCCAGAGATGCTATAATGCCATCCCAAAACCCCTTTATAAGGAGGTTAAAGACTATGTACAAAACCTGTTGAACAGGGGATGGATCAGAAAGTCGTCGTCTTCGTACTCGTCACCAGTGGTATGCGTTCGAAAAAAGGACAACAGCTTGCGGTTGTGTGTTGATTTCCGAGATCTCAACCGAAAGACAATCTCTGACCGACACCCCCTTCCCAGGATTCAAGATCTGCTAGACAGCTTGGAGGGAAATTCGTGGTTTTCCATTCTGGATCAGGGAAGCGCGTACCATCAGGGGTTTGTGAGTGAGGATTCTCGATATGTCACTGCCTTCAATACCCCATGGGGATTATACGAATGGGTGCGTATCCCTTTTGGATTAATGAATGCCCCAGCCGCATTTCAGCGATGTATGGAAGGAGTGTTGGAGGGCATCCGAGATGAATGCTGTGTTCCCTATTTAGATGATGTGCTGTGCTACTCAAAGTCCTTCAGTGATCATGTCGATGATCTCCGAAAAGTGTTTCAGAAAGTGAGGGAGCATGGAATTAAGCTCCGTCCAAATAAATGTGAGCTATTTAAGAGACAGGTTCGATACATTGGTCGTTTGGTGTCAGGAGAGGGGATTCAGATAGACCCAGCAGATTTGGAAGCTGTCAGGACCTTGAAGAACAAAGAACCCCACACAGTGGGAGAAGTGCGAGCGCTGCTTGGGTTTCTAAGTTATTACAGGTCCTATATCCAAGACTTCTCCAGAATAGCTAAGCCACTCTTTGAGCTTCTCCAAAGGCCCACTGGGACGAATGATAGTACACGCAGTCCTCAGGTTCCCAGTCGTCTGGGTGCATCAAGATCAAAAGAAAATGGCCAACTTAGCTCCAAGACCCCAGTTGTTTGGACTGATGAACATCGGAGTGTTGTTTCCCGATTTGTAGACATGTTAACTAGTCCACCAGTGCTGGCTTACCCAAATTTCGATCTACCTTTTGTGTTACACACGGATGCTTCCAATGAAGGCCTAGGGGCCGTGCTGTATCAGCAACAGGGCAATAAACTCCGTGTCATTGGATATGGGTCCCGTACGTTAACAACAGCGGAAAAAAACTACCATTTGCATTCGGGTAAACTGGAGTTTTTGGCACTTAAATGGGCCATCTGTGATAAATTCAGAGATTATCTTTATCATGCCCCAACATTCACAGTTTACACCGATAACAATCCGCTGACCTATGTCCTCAGCACAGCAAGGTTGAACGCGGTTGGGCAGCGCTGGGTGGGGGAGTTAGCAGACTTTCATTTTGACATCAAATACAGACCGGGTAAAGCCAATGTTGACGCCGATACACTGTCAAGGCACCCCGTGAAACTGTCGGATATCATAACAGAACACAACGAAACGTTTTCCCCCGAAACAGTGTATGCTGTGTGGCGGGGTAGTAAAGCTGTGGCCGACAGTGATGTGCCGTGGGTAGCTGCCTTAGAGCTCAACACTCCAAGGAAGGAAATTTTGTTCACTGGGGAGAGTAGTTTCACTGTCACTCCCGAAGAAGTCAGAGCAGCACAACGAAGCGACCCAGCAATCGGTGAGGTAATCCAGTTGAAAGGACGAGGCTGGACACCAAATGGGAAAGATAAGAATCTCATGAAAAAGGAAACGAGGAGACTTCTCTTTGAATGGACAAAATTAGATATGGAAGATGGAATTTTGTATAGAAAAGCAGGGCAGCACTGCCAGTTAGTTCTCCCTCCGCAGTTTAGAGCCATGGTGATTAAAAAGTTGCACAATGAAATGGGACATGTGGGAGTTGAGAAAGTGCTTCATCTTGCCCGTGAACGCTTTTACTGGCCCTCAATGGGGAAGGAGATAGAGGAGTACATAACCACCAAGTGTCCCTGTATACAACAAAAACATCCCCACGTCCATCAAAGAGCACCCATGGGTTCCCTTTCATCCAGTTCCCCATTTGAGCTGGTCAGTGTGGACTACATGCATCTTGAGCCGAGCAAAGGCGGTTATGAGTATATTCTTCTGTTGGTTGACCATTTCACGCGATTTGCCCAGGCATATCCAACGAGGAATAAGTCAGGCAAAACCGCGGCGGAGAAGATCTTTCAGGACTTCATTCCTCAATTTGGGTATCCCGAAAGACTACACCACGACCAAGGCAAAGAATTTGAGAACCACCTGTTTCAGAGGTTACAACAGCTGTCAGGAATAGCCCACTCAAGGACCACACCATATCATCCTCAGGGTAATCCTGTGGAGAGGCTAAATCGGACAATTCTGCAAATGCTCAGGACTCTAGAGGAAGAAAAAAAAAATGAATGGAAAGACTACTTGCCTCACGTGGTGCATGCTTATAATTGTACCAGGCACGAATCGACCGGCTATTCTCCATTTTTCCTCTTGTACGGCAGATCACCCCGATTGCCTGTCGACTTGTTGTTTAATCTGAAAATTAATAAAGATAGTTCAAACCAACACGCTTTTGTGCAGCAATGGGAAGACAGAATGAGAAAAGCATATCAGATTGCAAAAGAGAACAGCCGAAGGTCTTCAGCGAAGGGCAAGAAATACTATGACCGAGGAATGAGAGGTGCCATCCTTCAACCAGGAGACCGGGTGTTGGTCAGAAACCTTTCTGAAAGAGGTGGCCCGGGAAAGTTGCGTGCATACTGGGAGAAGGATGTACATCGGATAGTCGAGCGCATTGGTGATGGCCCGGTGTACAGAATACAATCCGAGACAGGTTCCAAGACTCTTCGTGTGTTGCACCGCAACCTCCTGCTGGCTGTGAATGACCTACCTTTAGAAGTGCCTAATGCTAAAAGAAAGGAGAAAAAGAAAGGACAACCAAACAAGCAAGTAATACCGCAATCAGAGAATGAGTCTGAATCAGATACCTCAGATGAGGAAGGACACACTTACCGATATGAACTTTGTAAGAATATACCTTGCTACAAATTTGTGACCATTCCACAAACGGAAAAGGAACCTGTAACTCGAACAACCCAAACCCATTCTCACCTTCGTCCGACAGCAACGGAATTCCGTCCTGATGAAAGATGTGATTCTTTGGAAAATCAGATCCTGGATTTGGATCAGGGACCCGTGGAGACACCAAAGTTTGTCCCAAGTCCAAAGCCTGCAATGCCAGATAAAGGTCAGGAGAGGCTAAGGAATGAAGCAGAAGGGGGAAGAGACATAGAAGATGAAACTGAGGTGGTGGAGGAAAGCAATGTGAGAAGGACACAAAGAGTGGGAAAACCCCGGGGAATGTTCACTTATGATGCTTTGGGTGAACCATCATGTCGACCTTGGAGAGCAGGGGCAAAAGCACTTTGGTCTACACAGCAATTCATCCCACATAATAATACTCTCTACTACCAGTGTATGCCCACTCATCCCTGCTGTCATTGGGGTCATCATGGGTACTGAGGTGGGGGAACAAAAAGAAAAAAAAGGGTTAAAGCAATGTAGCATGGGTCAAAGATTACTCAGATGTCAGGAGCCATCTAAGAAAATAGGGGAGAGTGTAGAGGGTCGAAGATAACTGTCTGTGTGCAGATATTGTATATAGAAAAAAGATTGACCCCTCATTCACAAATTAAAAAAATGTATGAGGAACAATGTCACATCACTAAATTCATTACTGACTCCAATGTATTTTTCGGTTAACCCTGAAATGGTCATTTGTGCCTCCTGTAGAGGGCGCTTAGCGCTTTTGAGAGGTGGAATTGAGCAGCTTAGGTCAGAGTTCATAAAACCTCAACAGAGCTCGCGGCAAATTCATGTGTCTGTCGTACTTTTCTGCAGTGTATTCCACTTACCTCTTCGGGTCTCTCCAGCCTGAGACGGGTAACATACACAGCCTGAAGAAAGATTGAAGTTTGAAAGATTTGTAAAAGTCAAATGGCAGGAAAATATAAGCAGATTAAAAATATGGACTCAGATGAAGGGAAAGGTGATTAATATTTTAATTTTTAAATAAACAATAAGCAGATTTCAGCTGCATTAACCAAGGTTGGTCTTAGACATAGTAGGACAGTGGCTGTAGTGCCCCCGTTTGACCGATTGCCACCAAACTTGGAAGGTCTTTCTGAAGTGTTGTAACACAGATGTGCGTCAAATTTTGTGAGGATTGGATGAAGCATGCCAGAGATATAGCTATTTGAATGAAATGGGCATGGAAATAGTGTGGCCAGCAGGTGGAGTCAGCGCTCCATTTTAGAAATTGTATTCAATACTTTCAGGCCTTCTTATGTGTAAATTAAGTCTGATAATGTTCTATGAGGCAAATGGGTGAAAAATGAAAGTGAATAAAAAATATGGACTCAGGTGAAGGGAAAGGTAAGAATTCTTTCAAGGTTTTATGAGAAATAAGGACATTTCAGCTGAATTTGCTAAGGTGGGTCTTAGACATATATGGACAGTGGCTGTAGCGCCCCCATTTGACCGATTGGCACCAAAATTGGAGGGTCTGTCTGAGGTCCCTTACTACATTAGGCCATCAAATTTGATGAGGATTGGCTGAAGCATGGCTGAGATTTAGATGGTTGATTGAAATGAGCATGGATATGGTGCAGGTTTGTTATAGCTGGTGGCCATAGCATACAGGTCAAGATATTTTTTATGAATTATCCATAAGGGCAATGTCCTGATTGATGTACTACCAGAATGACCTACTTGGGCTGGACATTGTAGAAGTTACAGTAATATTTTATT
This sequence comes from Paramormyrops kingsleyae, assembly GCF_048594095.1. Taxonomy (NCBI): domain Eukaryota; kingdom Metazoa; phylum Chordata; class Actinopteri; order Osteoglossiformes; family Mormyridae; genus Paramormyrops; species Paramormyrops kingsleyae. Next base: position 236,380 of record NW_027325978.1, read on the forward strand.
TATTAAGTTTTTAAACATCACAAGGGAATGAAAATGACTATCATTGGGCATTGCATATGTCTTGATTTGGCATGACTCACAGAACTGGCAGTACAAAATATTTTAACCAGTAATATGTCACTAGAACAGAAATGAGATAAAAGTAAGTTGAACTGATTTTCAAGGTTTATACAGACATGTTATATTGTTGTAGCGCCCCCGTTTGACCGATTGGCACCAAAATTGGAGGGTCTGTCTGAGGTCCCTTACTACATTAGGCCGTCAAATTTGATGAGGATTGGCTGAAGCACGGCTGAGATTTAGATGGTTGATTTGGTCAGATGGTTTGAGTAGAAGGAAGAAATCATGATGTAGATTGTTGAGTGTCGGTCTAACAGGTCAGGAAATGTAGGACAGAATGTAGAACCCTGTGGTGTAGTGCCTGAACCTGACTGAATGCATTGTTTTGGTCAGATGGTCTGAGCAGTTGGTAGAAATCAGGATATAGATTAGTTAGTATCGGTCTAACAGGTCAGCAAATGTAGGACAGAATGTAGAACCCTGTGGTGGAGTGCCTTAGCCTGACTTAATGCATGGTTTTGGTCAGATGGCCTGACTAGTTGGTAGATTTAGGCACCTTCAAACCTGGTCTGGTAAATCTAGATATTACAGAGTTGCTTTTTTATACTGCCTGTGTAAACATAGGCTGTGTTGCATATTCTTAACAAAGTGCTGAGTTGCGGGAGTGTGACATGTAACAGCAGTAATATCATGCTGTATGCTATTCTAGGTTGTATATTTAGACAGGAGAAAGGCTAAAAGTATTGAAGGCATTATTGAAATGGAGCGCTGACTCCACCTGCTGGCCAATTTATTATAAAATTGTAATTGCTGTAGTGTACACAGCCTGAAGAAAGATTGAAGTTTGAAAGATTTGTAAAAGTCAAATGGCAGGAAAATATAAGCAGATTAAAAATATGGACTTAGATGAAGGGAAAGGTGATTAATATTTTAATTTTTAAATAAACAATAAGCAGATTTCAGCTGCATTAACCAAGGTTGGTCTTAGACATATTATGACAGTGGCTGTAGTGCCCCCGTTTGACCGATTGCCACCAAACTTGGAAGGTCTTTCTGAAGTCTAGTAACACAGATGTGCGCCAAATTTTGTGAGGATTGGATGAAGCATGCCAGAGATATAGCTATTTGAATGAAATGGGCATGGAAACAGAGTGGCCAGCAGGTGGAGTCAGCGCTCCATTTTAGAAATTGTATTCAATACTTTCAGGCCTTCTAATGTGTAAATTTAGTCTGATAATGTTCTATGAGGCAAATCGGTGAAAAATGAAAGTGATTAAAAAATATGGACTCAGGTGAAGGGAAAGGTAACAATTCTTTCAAGGTTTTATGAGAAATAAGGACATTTCAGCTGAATTTGCTAAGGTGGGTCTTAGAAATATATGGACAGTGGCTGTAGCGCCCCCGTTTGACCGATTGGCACCAAAATTGGAGGGTCTGTCTGAGGTCCCTTACTACATTAGGCCGTCAAATTTGATGAGGATTGGCTGAAGCACAGCTGAGATTTAGATGGTTGATTGAAATGAGCATGGATATGGTGCAGGTTTGGTGTAGTTGGTGGCCATAGCATACAGGTAGGTCAAGTTATTTTTATAAATTATCCATAAGGGCAATGTCCTGATTGATGTACTACCAGAATGACGTACTTGGGCTGGACATTCTAGAAGTTACAGTAATATGTTATTTATTATGTTTTTAAACATCACAAGGGAATGAAAATTACTATCATTGGGCATTGCATATGTCTTGATTTGGCATGACTCACAGAACTGGCAGTACAAAATATTTTAACCAGTAATATGTCACTAGAACAGAAATGAGATAAATGTAAGTTGAACTGATTTTCAAGGTTTATGCAGACATGTTATATTGTTGTAGCGCCCCCGTTTGACCGATCCGCACCAAATTTGGAGGACCCTTCCAGACTACTATTCTACAGGATATATTAAAGTTTGGTGATGATTGGCTGAGGCAGGCCTGAGATATAGCTGTCTGATTGAATTGGGCATGGCACCTGTATGGTTTGTGTGTGGCTGGTGACTATACCTCATGGAAAGTTTATGATTTTTTTATCAATTATTTATTATGACTGTCTCCTGATTTAAATGATACCAGATTTGTGTAGGTTTGGTGAAAATCCTAGGAGGTTAAGGAAATGTCTTGTTTTCAGACCAATATGAATTATGCAAAAACGCAAAGATGCAGAAGCAAGTTCTACATGTTGTTTGATTTGGCATGTCGTACTGAATTGACCGGGCAATAAATGTCGATTGTAGGCTTCACTGTTCTCGAGAAATAGGCAGAAACGCAAAAGTTGTCACTGTAGCGCCCCCATCTGGCCGAGTGAGGTGTCCTTTGCATGGTGGGCTGCGGGTCAGAGGACAAATATACCACCAAAATTTGGTATAGATTAGTCATTGAGAAGCCTGTCAAATGCCTGCTTGATTTTGATTGGCCGATGGCGGTCACTGTTTAAGGAATGATGACTGCCATTGTATGTGACTGACCACAGGCTGGGTCATAGTACATATATGCCAAATTTCAGTTAGATTGGCAAAGGCAGTCAGGAGATATTGCCAGTTTTTAGTTGTAGCGCCCCCTATTGACGAAATGCGGCCCGCTTCGGACCGTGTCCCCAGAATGGTGTAGGGAGGAAGCATTTCAAATTTGGTCAAGGTTGGCCAAGGCACGGCCAAGTTATAGCCGTCAGACCAAAACGGGCCAAATTTGGACATTGTTTGGGCGTGGCTAATGGCCGTAGGATATAAAAATGTCTGAATTTTGTTAATAATTCTTGATCAGCAGAGAATTCTGATTCGTCTGACACCTCATTTGTCTGATTTGGTAGGACAAGCCAGGACTTTAAGGAAAAAGTATGATTTGCAAATTATGCAAATTATCAAAAAATTTAAGTAGGCGGAGCTTCATAGTCCAAATGGCAAGTTGGTAGGGAATGGCTGTCTGTATCAGCAGAAAAAAGAATTTCGATGGTAGGACAAACAGGACAGGAGATATCGTCCAAAACGTGTTGGGGGGTGCTACGGCGCCCCCCTGTGGCTGAGTCGGACGGGTCGGACAACCTGAGTAGTGGGTAGGAATTCCAATCATCCTACCAAATTTGGTAGGCCTAGGACTTACGGTTTAGGCTGGGCATTCAGTTTTAGGGCAGAAAAATAATAATAAAGATAACTGCAAGCAGTGACAATCGGGTCCAAAGCTAATGGAAAGAAGCAATGAAGAGGAAAGAAGTTAATGGCATAAAATTAGAAGTTCACCTTTTATTTGTAAATGAAGTACAGACTGTACTGTAATTGATGAGCAATGCATTTAAATTGGTAGAAAATGTGAAATGCTACTATGAGATGATATCTAACATTTAAACATTACATTTGGAAATGTTTATCAAGGTACGATAAAGGGAAAAAGGTAGATGAGAAACAGAAGGGAAATGTGGTGACTAGCTGTTGGAGAAATATTGCAATTGCTGCAGTGTACACAGGCTGAAGTAACATTGAAGTTTGATAGATTTCTAAAAGTCAAATGGCAGGAATTTATAAGCAGATTAAAAATATGGACTTAGATGAAGGGAAAGGTGATTAATATTTAAATGTTTAAATAAACAATAAGGAGATGTCAGCTGCATTAACCAAGGTTGTTGTTAGACATATTAGGACAGTGGCTAAATTGTAAAAGAAGTATAGACTGTAACTGATGGCCAATGCATTTAAATAGTCAGAAAATACGAAATGCTACTATGAGATGATAGCTAACATTAAAACATTATTGTGGAAATGTTTATCAAGGTATGATAAAGGAAAATGGTAGATGAGAAACCAAAGGGAAATGTGGTGACTAGCTGTTGGAGAAATATTGCAATTGCTGCAGTGTACACAGGCTAAAGTAACATTGAAGTTTGATAGATTTCTAAAAGTGAAATGGCATGATTCTATAAGCAGATTAAAAATATGGACTTTGAAGAAAGGAAAGGTGAATAATATTTAAATGTTTAAAAAAATAATGAGATGTCAGCTGCATTAACCAAGGTTGGTCTTAGACATACAGTATTAGGACAGTGGCTAAATTTGAAATGAAGTACGGACTGTAACTGATGGCCAATGCATTTAAATAGTCAGAAAGTAGGAAATGCTTCTATGATAAGATAATATCTGACATTTTGAACATTGACTTTGATATGTTGATTAAGGTACGATAAAGGGAATATGGTAGATGAGAAACAGAAGGGATATGTGGTGACTAGCTGTTGGAAGAAATTGCAATTGTTGCACTGTACACAGCCTGAAGTATCTCTGAACTTTGATACATTTCTAAAAGTGAAATGAAATGAAAATGTCAATAATCTTTGAAGGTTTGATGAAAAATAAATTTCAGCTGCATTAACTATTAATATATTTTGACAGTGGCAGAAGCGCCCCCATTTAACCGAATGTCACCAAAGTTAGATGGTCTATTCATAGTCCAGTGCTACAGAAGTGAGTCAAATTTTGTGAGATTTCGATGAAGTATGAATGAGGTTTAGCAGACTTAATGAATTCGGTATGGAAATAGTGAGGCCAGCAGGTGGAGTTAGCGCTACATTTGATAATTGGTAGCATGCAGTCCCTGGTGTGGCAGTTTGACTACTGCCATTAGCAGAAGCAGCCATAGTACAACAATATAAGATATAATATATAACCATTTGCTGAAGTGCCTCAGCCCAAAAGAATTTGTTTTTTGTGTCAGATGGTCTAAGTAGACGGTAGGAATAGGCACCAGCATACCTAATATTTTAAGTCTAGATCATACAAGTTAAGCTTACTTTATAGTACCTCAGTGAACACATGCTGTCTTGTATATTAAAAAAACAACAGTGGCTTACTGCATTTGTAAATTATTCTTCTAGACATAAGAAGCCCTGAAAGAATTTAATGCTATTAATGAAATACAGGACGAACTACACCTGCTGGCTAATGTATAAAAAAAATCCAAAAAACTGCAATATAAATAGAGCACCATCTCCACCTACTGGCCAATTTAATACAAAAAAGTGAAAAATCTGCAATATATACTGCCTGGCTTATAAATAAAATCTGATAATTTTCTATAAATCAAACAGCATAAAAATGAAAAGAGCTTAAAAATATGGACTGAGGTGAAGGGAAAGTTAATTACTTGAAACTATTATGAAGGATATTTCAGCTGAATTACCCAAGGTAGGTTTTAGACATACTAGGACAGTGGCTGTACTGCTCCAGATTGACTGATCGCCACCAAACTTGGAAGATCTGTCTGTAGTCCAGACTTACAGAAGTGAATCAAATTTTGGAAGGATCGGATGAAGCATGCCTGAGATTTAGCTGTTTGAATGAAATGGGAATGGAAATGTTGTGGCCAGCAGGTGGAGTCAGCGCTCCATTTTAGAAAAGATATTAAATGCTTTCTGACCTTCTCATTTGTTAATGAAGTCTGATAATGTTGTATAAGGCAAATTGGTGAAAAATTAAAGGAAATTAAAAATATGGACTCAGCTGAAGGGAAAGGTAACAACTATTTGAAGATTTCATGAGGAATAAGGACATTTCAGCTGAATCTGCTAAGGTGGGTCTTACACATATATGGACAGTGGCTGTCACACCCCCATTTGACCGATCGGCACCAAATTTGCAGGGTCTGTCTGAGGTGCAGTGCTACATTAGTGGGTCAAATTTGGTGATTATCAGATGAAGTATGCCTCTGATTTAGCTGTTTCATTGAAATGATCATGGAAATGCTGTAGGTTCAGTGTGGCTGGTGGCTATACTGTACAGGCAAGTGAAGTTATCTTTATAAATTATACATATGGGCAGTGTCCTGATTTTTCTACTACCAGATTGACCTACTTAGGCTAGACATTGCAGTAGTTACAGTAATATGTTATTAATTAAGTTTTTAAATATGACAAGGGAATGCAAATGACTATCATGGGACATTGCATATTTCTTGATTTGACATGACTCACAGAACTTGCTGGGCAAAAGATTTTAACCAGTAATATGTCACTGGATCAGAAATGAGATAAATGTAAGTTGAGCTGATTTTGCAGTTTATACAGTGATGTTATATTGCTGTAGCACCCCCGTTTGACTGATCGGCACCAAATTTGGAGGGCCCTTCTCCAGTAATATCCTACATTATATATTTAAGTTTGATGATGATTGGTTGAGGCAGGCCTGAGATATAGCTGTCTGATTGAAATAGGTGTGGCACCACTATGGTTTGGGTGTGGCTGGTGGCCATACCTCATAGAAAGTTTATGATTTTTTTAATAATTTTATATAGGGACTGTCTCCTGATTTAAATGATAACAGATTTGTGTAGGTTTGGTGAAAATCCTAGGACGATAAGAAAAAGTACTGTTTTAAGACTTTTACAAAATAGGCAAAAATGGCAAGAGATATGATGAAGTTCTTTATACCATTAAATTTGTCATGAGCTAGTGGATAGCTTAAGCAACAATTGTCAATTTTATAATTAACAGTCCAGGAGAAATAGGCAGAAATGTGCTGTAGCGCCCCCATATGGCAGACTGACATGTCCTTTACAGGGTGGACTCAGGGTCAGAATACAAATGTATAAGCCAAATTTGGTTTGGATTGCTCATTGTTTAGCTGGTCAAATGGCTGCTTGATTTTGATTGGCTAATGGTGGCCAGGATTTTACAACTAATGACTGCCATTTTACTTCTCTGACCTCAGGCTTGTACATAGTACATATCTGCCAAATTTCAATTAGATTGGTTAAGGCAGTCAGGAAATATTGGCAGTTATTAGTTGTAGCGCCCCCTATTGACGAAATGTGGGCCGCATTGTATGTTGACCCCATAATAGAGCAGGGAGGCTGGATTGTAAGTTTGGTTCAGGTAGGCTAAGGTATGGAGAAGTTATAGCATTCAGACTGAAATAGGCCAAATTTAGGTGGGATTTGGGCATGGCTAGTGGCCATAAAATAGACAAATGTCAGACTTTCTTGAATCTATTTTGATCAGCTAAGTGGACTGATCGGTTTGACACCTCATTTGTCTGATTTGGTCCAATATTGTAGGACTTGAAGGCAGAAGTCAGTTTCACAAATTATGCAAATTAGCAAAAAATCTAAGTAGGCGGAGCTTCATAGTCCAAATAGCCAGTTGGTAGAGCAAAGCTGTCTGTATCAGCAGAAAAAATAATTTCAATTATAGGACTAATAGGACAGGAGCTATGGACTGAAACGCGTTGGGGGGCGCTAGAGCGCCCCCATCTGGCTGACAGGCCTGGGTCAGAGAATCTGAGTAGCGGGTAGGAATTGACATCATATTACCAAGTTTGGTTGGTCTAGCACTTACGGTTTAGGCTGTGCATTCAGTTTTAGGGCGCGAAAAATAATAATAATAATAATAATAATAACTAGAAACTGCAGGCAGTTACGAAAGGGTCCAAAGCGTAGGACAATCGGACTGGTAGGACAGTAGAGGAATAACGGCAGAGAACTGGCGGCCAAGGTAGTAGAAAGTCAGACAGAATTAGACTGCCATAACAGGATAGGAGATGTAGGACGGTCTCAGTAGTAGGCAGACATTAAGATGGAGATGCTTTTAGTGCAGGTGTAACAGGCCACTCAACATCAGAGAGTACACTGTGCACATCAGGATACCTAGCTGAAATACCAACCTAAGCTGGGTTCAAACCAGTGACCCTCTGATTACAGGCACACAGGATTAGCACACTGAGCCACCCGTTGCTGTGGATTAAATGGCTGAGATTGGTTGGTACCATTCCTACCTGATGTGGTAACTCATTTTAGCTGAATAAGCCTAGTTTGGTCTTAGACGTATATAGACAGTGGCCGTAGCAGTCCCGTTTGACCGATCGACACAAAATTTGTATGGTATCTCTGAGGTACAGTCCTACATCAGTGAGCCAAATTTGGTAATGATTCGCTGAAGCAGCCCTGAGATGTATCTGTCTGATTGAAATGGGTGAGGCACCAGTACAGTCAGGGTGTGGCTGGTGGCTGTACCTTACTGAAAGTTTAAGTTTTTTTTCTCTAAATCTTTAAAAGGACTGTCTCCTGGTTTGAATGACAACAGATTTATGTATGTTGGGCGAAAATCCTACGAGGTTAACAAAATAACCTATTTTCAAACAACTATAAATCATCTAACAAGGCAAAGATGGAGAACCAAGTTCTATATGCAGTTGAAATTCGTCATGACATAGTTAATTGGACTGGCAATAAATTTCAACTGTAGGCTTGACAGGTCTTTAGATATAGGCAGAAATGCAAATCGGGGTGCTGTAGCGCCCCCATCTGACTGACTGGGACGGGTCAGTGGGACTGAGTAGTGGGTAGGAATAGGAATCTTGTTGCCAAATTTGGTCAGTCTAGGACTTACGGTTTAGGCTGGGCATTCAGTTTTAGGGAAGAAAAATAATTATTGTTCAACCCTCTGAAGTAGTGCCTGAGCATGTCTAACTTAACAATAATATAAGCTTCATTGATCATCGCGGGGAAAACGCCTTCACGTCTCCCCAGCTCACATCACGGAGGGTATGCTGTGCACATCGGGCTGCCTAGCTCGAGTACCCACCGAAGCTGGGTTCGAACCTGCGACCCTCTGATTACAAGCATACAAGTTTAGCCCACTGAGCCACCCGTTGCTGTGGTTAAAGCAGGTGAGATCGGTAGACACCTTCCTACCTGATCTGGTAACTCATTTGAGCTGAATTGGCCTAGGTTGGTCTTAGTAATATATAAACAGTGGCCATAGCCACTGTTTACAGGGTAGGCTGAAGGTCAGAGGACAAATGTACCAGCTAAATTTGATTTAGATTGGTCATCATTAAGCCAGTCAAATTGCTGCTTGATTTTGATTGGCCGATGGCGGCCACTGTTTCAGGACTCATGACTGCCATTGTATGTGACTGACCTCAGGCTGCGTCCTAGTACATACCTTCCAAATTTCAGTTGGATTGGCCGAGGCAGTCAGAAGATATTGGCAGTTTTTAGTTGTAGCGCCCCCTATGGATGAAATGCGGCCCGCCTTGCACCGTGCCCCCAAAATGGTGTTGGGAGGTAGGATTCAAATTTGGTCAAGGTAGGCCAAGGCACGGCCAAGTTATAGTAGTCAGACCACAATGTGTCAAATTTAGATACAACAACAACAACAAATTTATTTTTGTATAGCGCATTATCACAACATTACATTGTCCCAAAGCGCTTTACAGCATCCCCACCCAAAGCCCCCAGTGAGTAAGCCATAGGCGACAGTGGCAAGGAAAAACTCCCTAGAAGGAAGAAACCTTGGGAGGGACCAGACTCAAAGGGGGAGCCCATCCTCCAGGGGCCGGCAGGGAGAGTCAAATACAGTGAAGTCTGAAACAACAAACGCAGAGTAGGGGGGAGATGACAAGCCGGTGCCAACACTTCCTCCAATCGCCAGGCAGCCAGAAGGCAGGGAGCGGGTCGTACAAGGAAGATGACACTGGCAGAACGGCGAGCTGGATGCACGGTCGTCATTGGCAGTGGCGACGTCACATGTTGCAGGGTGTGCTGGACATCTTGATAGATTGAAGGCTCCAGGTAGCACCACCCAGGAGAAGGTGGTGGAAATAAATGCAATTAGTCAAAGTAAGGGAGACTATAGGCAGTGCTAAAAGTTAGATGAGTGCAATATGAAGTGCAATGCTCCGGCAGATATGGCTATGGCAGCATAAGTAGGAGGGAGAGGCAGGTGGGAATGCAGGCATGGGGAGTCCCTGAAATGTCAGCACTCCAATCCCACAAGCAATTGTGAAGCTAGAGTGACAGCACTGTCAATTCAGTTTATCCAAAGCCAATGGCACCGATCCCCACCCAGCTCTACACCTCACACTATAGGTTTAACTGGGAGTGAGAAGCTAGCTAGAACTAGTGTCCCTATAAGCTAAACTAAAAAGGTGTGTTTTTAGTCTAGACTTGAACATTGAAAGTGAGCCTGAAACCCGCACATCCGGTGGAAGACCGTTCCACAGCTGAGGAGCTCTATAGGAGAAAGCTCTGCAGCCTGCCGTAGATCTTTCTACCCTAGGTACTAACAGATATCCCGCACCTTGAGATCGAAGCAAGCGTGGGGGATTGTATGTGGTCAGCAGATTATTAAGGTAGTCTGGTGCAAGGCCATTCAGTGCTTTATAGGTTAACAGCAGTATTTTATAGTCAATCCGAGACTTAACTGGTAACCAATGAAGGGAGGATAAGACTGGTGTGATGTGATCAAATTTTTTAGTGTTTGTGAGAACCCTGGCTGCTGCATTTTGTACCAGCTGAAGTTTATTTAAGGAACCAGACGGGCAACCAGAAAGGAGGGCATTACAGTAGTCTAGTCTGGTAGTTACGAAGGCATGTATTAATTTTTCTGCATCACGAAGTGAGAGCATCTTACGAAGCTTGGCTATGTTTCGTAGATGATAAAACGCAGTTCTAGTTATACTTCTTATGTGAGCATCAAAACATAGATCTGAATCTACTAGAAGACCAAGATTTCTAACCACTGTGTTAGGTTGTGTAGGAAGGCCACTAATGCTGAGGTGGTGAAACTTATTTCTTGCAGCCTTGGGACCAATCACCAGTACTTCTGTTTTTTCTGTGTTTAACATTAGAAAATTTTTTGCCATCCAGCACCGAATATCTAACAGACAATCTTCTAACCGAGATAGGAGTGATGTATCATCAGGGTTAACAGATATATATAACTGTGTATCATCTGCATAACAATGAAACCCAACACCATGTTTTCTAATAATGTTACCAAGCGGTAGCATGTATAGTGTAAACAGTAGTGGGCCCAGTACTGATCCCTGTGGGACACCGTATGTGACTTTGGTGGCCTTGGATGATTCGTTGTTCACATGTGCATACTGATAGCGATCAGTTAAATATGAGCGGAACCAAGAGAGTGCTGTCCCTGTAATGCCAACTACACCTTCTAACCGGTCCAAGAGGATATTATGGTCCACAGTATCAAATGCTGCAGTTAAATCTAGTAATACCAACAGCGATATCAAGCCACGGTCAGAAGCCATAAGTAAATCATTCATTACTTTGACTAGAGCAGTTTCTGTGCTATGGTTTGGTCTAAAGCCAGACTGATATAATTCATTAGTATTATTTTTTTGTAGGAAAGTATACAACTGACGAACTACAACCTTTTCCATGATCTTTGAAATGAAAGGAAGATTTGAGATTGGTCTATAGTTTCCTAAAACACTAGGGTCAAGATTTGGTTTCTTTAGAACGGGTCTAATAACAGCCAATTTAAAAGGTTTAGGAACATATCCAAGCTTAAGAGAAGAGTTTAACACATTTAACAGGGTATTGCTAATCTGTGGTGCGATTTCCTTGAAAAATTTTGTAGGAATTGGGTCTATGAGGCTTGTAGAGGATTTACAGGAGGAAATTAAGCTCAGGAGTTCTGGGTGTTTTATAGGAATGAAAGATTCAAAAGTCTCATTATTGATAGGCATAAGACTAGCAGGAGTCTGGCAGTCATAGGTAGCTAAGGATGTGCACTGGATGGTCTGTCTAATCTTAGTTATTTTACCATTAAAGAATGTAATAAAGTCATTACTCTTAAGAGATTGTGGGACTTGCGAGTTTAATGGAGAATTCTGTGTTAACCTAGCCACGGATTCAAATAGGAATTTTGAATTGTTTTTGTTCCCGTCTATTAATCTGGAGAGATACACAGACCTAGCAGTCACTAGTGCTTGTCTGTATTTAGACAGGCTCTCTTTCCATGCAGATTTGAAAACTTCTAGTTTAGTTGAGCGCCATTTGCGCTCTAGCTTGCGTGATGCCTGTTTGAGTTCACGTGTATGATCAGAGTACCAGGGGGCAGGTTTCTTATCTCTATGGTTTATTTTCTTAAGTGGAGCTACAAGATCTAGTGTGCTACGAAGGGATTTATCCATGTTTGCAGTCGCCTGTTCAAGTTCATTTATACACGATACTTCAGATGTAAGGCTGAAGGACTGTGGGAGTTGTTTCATAAATGTTGTTGTAGTTAGTGAGGCAATGGAACGTCTGATTCTGTACTTTGGAGCTGCGGTCAACGGGAGGCTATACTGGATTTCAAACGTTAACAAGTAATGATCAGAGAGAAGGGGACTCTGAGGCATAATAGATACATGTTCCACCAAGATGCCATGACTAATAATCAAATCAAGGGTATGGTTACAGGCATGAGTAGGCCCGACTACATTCTGACATACACCTAGAGAGTCAAGAATAGCTGTAAACGCTATTTTTAAAGGATCACTATCTTTCTCCATATGAATGTTAAAATCACCCACAATAACAGCTTTGTCAGTACTGACCACCAGGTTAGTTAAAAAATCAGCGAACTCCTTAAGAAAATTACTGTACGGCCCAGGTGGTCTATAAACAATAACAATGGTGATTTGGGGTGAAGAGCAAGAAAGAGATGAGCCAGCAAGACTAAGAACAAGAGTTTCAAATGTGCTGAAACTAAGACCACATTTCTCAGTCACTCCTAGGCTGGATTGAAAAATTGCAGCAACACCACCACCTTTGCGATTTGGTCGAGGGTTATGCTTGTAACTGTATTCAGCTGGAGTAGATTCATTCAGTGCCATGAATTCATTTGGTTTAAGCCAGGTCTCCGTGAGGCATATGGCACCAAGACTAAAATCAGTAATTATTTCATTTATTAATAGTGCCTTAGGAGCCAGTGATCTTACATTCATAAGTCCAAGTTTAAGTTTAAGCCCTGCATCACAGCTGTTTTCTAGTAACGGATTCATTGTAATTTTTATTAAGTTATTATGGCACACACTACGGTGGAATCGGCTTCCATGATTAAAAACGCGGGGAACAGACACAGTCTCAATAAAATGAACCCTAGGTGACGACTCTAGGCGACTAGCAGGCGGTCGGTTATGCCGGTTTGCCTGCCGCCTGGGCTTGGCTCTAGTTAGTCAGCGATTTGTCTGGAGACTATGAGCTATGCTTTTAGACAAGAGGTCAGCACCAGCCCGCGAGGGGTGAATACCGTCCCTCTTCAAAAGCCCAGGCCTACCCCAAAACATCCGCCAGTTGTCAATATAACCCACACCATTTATCGGGCACCATTCCGACAGCCAGCGATGTAGCGACGATAATCTGCTGTACATTTCATCGCCACGTCTAGCAGGGATAGGGCCAGAGCACGTTACTGACACACACAGATGTTGTTTGGGCTAGGCTAATGGCCGTAGGACATAGAAATGTCTGAAATTTGTGGATGATTCTTGATCAGCTCAGAGTTCTGATTCGTTTGACACCTCATTTGTCTGATTTGGTAGGACAAGCTAGGACTGTAAGAAAAAAGTATGATTTGCAAAATATGCAAATTAGCAAAAAATCTAAGTAGGCGGAGCTTCATGGTCCCATTGACTTTTTGGTAGGGCATGGCTGTCTGTATCAGCAGAAAAAAGAATTTCGGTTGTAGGACAAACAGGACAGGAGATATCGACGGAAACATGTTGGGGGGCGCTACGGCGCCCCCCATTGGCTGAGTCGGATGGGTCGGACAACCTGAGTAGTGGGTAGGAATTCCAATCATCCTACCAAATTTGGTCGGCCTAGGACTTACGGTTTAGGCTGGGCATTCAGTTTTAGGGAAGAAAAATAATAATAATAATAATAATAATAATAATAATAATCTTAACAAAAACAATAAGGTTCCATAGCACTACGTGCTTTGGACCCTTAAAAACTGCAGGCAGTTACGAAAGGGTCCAAAGCATAGGATGATAGGACAAGTAGAGGATAGGAGGTTGGGATAGGACATGTAGGACTGGTTTCGGTGAGATGGTCTAAGTAATAGGCAGAAATTGTGATGGAGATGCTTTTAGTGCAGGTGTGACATGTCAGTCGACGTCGGATAGTACGCTGTGCGCATCGGGCTACCTAGCTCAAATACCCACTGAAGCTGGGTTCGAACCGACAACCCTCTGATTACAGGCACACAGGATTAGCACACTGAGCCACCCATTGCTGTTGGTAAGATGTGTGAGATCGGTAGACACCTTCCTACTTGATCTGGTAACTAATTATAGCTCAATTAGACTAGGTTGGTTTTAAACATATATGGACAGTGGCAATAGCGCTCCCGTTTGACCTATTGACATGAAATTTGGAGGGTCTCTCTGTGGTACAGCCTTTCATCAGAGATAGATATTTGGAAATGATTGGCTGAAGTGTGCATGAGATTTAGCTGTCTGATTGAAATGGACGTGGCACCAGTAGAGTCAGGGTATGGCTGGTGGCCATACCTTACCAAAAGTTTAATTTTTTTCTCTAAATCTTTAAAAGGACTATATTCTGATTTGAAGGACAACAGATGTATGTAGGTTTGCTGAAAATCAAAGGAGGTTAACAAGAAAAGCTGTTTTCAGACAAATATAATTTATGTAAAAACAGAAAGATGTAGAACCAAATTATATATGTTGTAAGATTAGTCATGACATAGTGAATTGTAATCGCAATAAATTTCAACTGTAGGCTTGACAGTTCTGTAGATATAGGCATAAATGCAAATCGGGGTGCTGTAGCGCCCCCATCTGACTGACTGGGATGGGTCAGTGGGACTGAGTAGTGGGTAGGAATAGGAATCTTGCTGCCAAATTTGGTCAGTCTAGGACTTACGGTTTAGGCTGGGCATTCAGTTTTAGGGAAGAAAAATAATTATTGTTCAACCCTCTGGAGTAGTGCCTGAGCAGGTCTTAATTAACAATAATATAAGTTTCATTGACCAGCGTGGGGAAAACGCCTTCACGTCTCCCCAGCTCACTTCACAGAGGGTATGCTGTGCACATCGGGCTGCCTAGCTCGAGTACCCACCGAAGCTGGGTTCGATCCTGCGACCCTCTGATTACAAGCATACAAGTTTAGCCCACTGAGCCAACCGCTGCTGTTGGTAAAACGGGAGAGATCGCTGGACACCTTCCCACCTGATCTGGAAACTCATTTTACCTCAATGAGCCTAGGTGGGTCTTAGATGTATATGGACAGTGGCGTAGCGCTCCTGATTGACCGATTGACATGAAATTTGGAGGGTCTCTCTGTGGTACAGTCCTACATCAGTCAGCCAAATTTTGTAATGATTGGCTGAAGCATCCCTGAGATATAGCTGTCTGATTGAAATGGGCAAGACATCAGTACAGTCAGGGTGTGGCTGGTGGCTGTATCTTACCGAAAGTTTAATTTTTTTCTGTAAATCTTTAAAAGGACTGTCTCCTGATTTGAATGACACCCGATTTATGGATGTTAGGCGAAAATCCTAGGAGGTTAACAAAAAACCTGTTATCAAAACATCTATAAATCATGCAAGAAGGCAAAGATGTAGAACCAAGATCTATATGCAGTTTGATTCATCAGGACATAATGAATTGGCCTGGCAATAAATTTCAACTGTAGGCTTGACAGGTCTGGAGATATAGGCAGAAATGCAAATCGGGGTGCTGTAGCGCCCCCATCTGACTGACTGGGACGGGTCAGTGGGACTGAGTAGTGGGTAGGAATAGCAATCTTGTTGCCAAATTTGGTCAGTCTAAGACTTACGGTTTAGGCTGGGCATTCAGTTTTAGGGAAGAAAAATAATTATTGTTTAACCATCTGAAGTAGTGCCTGAGCACGTCTAAATTAACAATAATATAAGCTTCATTCATCATCGTGGGGAAAACGCCTTCACGTCTCCCCAGCTCACTTCACGGAGGGTATGCTGTGCACATCGGGCTGCCTAGCTCGAGTACCCACCGAAGCTGGGTTCGAACCTGCGACCCTCTGATTACAAGCATACAAGTTTAGCCCACTGAGCCACCCGTTGCTGTGGTTAAAGCAGGTGAGATCGGTAGACACCTTCCTACCTGATCTGGTAACTCATTTGAGCTGAATTGGCCTAGGTTGGTCTTAGTAATATATAAACAGTGGCCGTAGCCACTGTTTACACGGTAGGCTGAGGGTCAGAGGACAAATGTACCAGCTAAATTTGATTTAGATTGGTCATCATTAAGCCAGTCAAATTGCTGCTTGATTTTGATTGGCCGATGGCGGCCACTGTTTCAGGACTCATGACTGCCATTGTACGTGACTGACCTCAGGCTGCGTCCTAGTACATACCTTCCAAATTTCAGTTGGATTGGCCGAGGCAGTCAGAAGACATTGGCAGTTTTTAGTTGTAGCGCCCCCTATGGATGAAATGCGGCCCGCCTTGGATCGTGTCCCCAGAATGGTGTAGGGAGGTAGGATTTCAAATTTGGTCAAGGTAGGCCAAGGCACGGCCAAGTTATAGCAGTCAGACCACAACTGGTCAAATTTGGACATTGTTTGGGCATGGCTAATGGCCGTAGGACATAGAAAAGTCTGAAATTTGTGGATGATTCTTGATCAGCTCAGAGTTCTGATTTGTTTGACACCTCATATGTCTGATTTGGTAGGACAAGCTAAGACTTTAAGAGATAAGTAGTATTTGCAAAATATGCAAATTAGCAAAAAATCTAAGTAGGCGGAGCTTCATGGTCCCACTGACTTTTTGGTAGGGCATGGCCGTCTGTATCAGCAGAAAAAAGAATTTCGGTTGTAGGACAAACAGGACAGGAGATATCGACCGAAACATGTTGGGAGGCGCTACGGCGCCCCCCATTGGCTGAGTCGGACGGGCCGGACAACCTGAGTAGTGGGTAGGAATTCCAATCATCCTACCAAATTTGGTCAGCCTAGGACTTACGGTTTAGGCTGGGCATTCAGTTTTAGGGAAGAAAAATAATAATAAAAATAATAATAATAATCCTAACAAAAACAATAAGGTTCCATAGCACTACGTGCTTTGGACCCTTAATAATAATAATAATAACTAGAAACTGCAAGCAGTTACAAAAGGGTCCAAAGCGTAGGACGATCGGACTGGTAGGACAGTAGAGGAATAACGGCAGAGAACCAGCGGCCAGGGTAGTAGAAAGTCAGACAAAATTAGACTGCCATAACAGGATGAAGATTTAGCGTAGCTCTAATGCGACAGGAGATGTAGGGCAAACCGTAGAGGAGGGTACTAACAAGTCAGACAGAACTACAGGTCAGCAGATGTCAGACAGAACAGAACTTGTTTAGGTCAGATGGTTTTAGTAGAAGGTAGAAATCAGAATGCAGATTGTTTAGTGTCGGTCTAACAGGTCAGGAAATGTAGGACATAATGTAGAACCCTGTGGTGTAGTGCCTGAACCTGACTGAATGCATTGTTTTGGTCAGATGGTCTTAGTAGTAGGTAGAAATAATGATATAGATTAGTTAGTATCGGACTAACAGGTCAGCAAATGTAGGACAGAATGTAGAACCCTGTGGTGTAGTGCCTTAGCCTGACTGAATGCATGGTTTTGGTCAGATGGCCTGACTAGTTGGTAGATTTAGGGACCTTCATACCTGGTCTGGTAAGTCTAGATATTACAGAGTTGCTTTTTTATACTGCCTGTGTAAACATAGGCTGTGTTGCATATTCTTAACAAAGTGCTGAGTTGCATAGTGTGACATGTACCAGCAGGAATATCATGCTGTATCATATTCTAGGTTATACATTTAGACAGGAGAAAGGCTAAAAGTATTGAAGGCATTATTGAAATGGAGCGCTGACTCCACCTGCTGGCCAATTTATTATAAAATTGTAATTGCTGCAGTGTACACAGCCTGAAGAAAGATTGAAGTTTGAAAGATTTGTAAAAGTCAAATGGCAGGAAAATATAAGCAGATTAAATATATGGACTTAGATGAAGGGAAAGGTGATTAATATTTTAATTTTTAAATAAACAATAAGCAGATTTCAGCTGCATTAACCAAGGGTGGTCTTAGACATATTATGACAGTGGCTGTAGTGCCCCCGTTTGACCGATTGCCACCAAACTTGGAAGGTCTTTCTGAAGTCTAGTAACACAGATGTGCGTCAAATTTTGTGAGGATTGGATGAAGCATGCCAGAGATATAGCTATTTGAATGAAATGGGCATGGAAATAGTGTGGCCAGCAGGTGGAGTCAGCGCTCCATTTTAGAAATTGTATTGAATACTTTCAGGCCTTATTATGTGTAAATTAAGTCTGATAATGATGTATGAGTTAAATCGGTGAAAAATGAAAGTTAATAAAAAAATATGGACTGAGGTGAAGGGAAAGGTACCAATTATTTCAAGGTTTTATGAGAAATAAGGACATTTCAGCTCAATTTGCTAAGGTGGGTCTTAGACATATATGGACAGTGGCTGTAGCGCCCCCGTTTGACCGATTGGCACCAAAATTGGAGGGTCTGTCTGAGGTCCCTTACTACATTAGGCCGTCAAATTTGATGAGGATTGGCTGAAGCACGGCTGAGATTTAGATGGTTGATTGAAATCAGCATGGATATGGTGCAGGTTTGTTGTAGCTGGTGGCCATAGCATACACGTCAAAATATTTTTATGAATTATCCATAAGGGCAATGTCCTGATTGATGTACTACCAGAATGACCTACTTGGGCTGGACATTGTAGAAGTTACAGTAATATGTTATTTATTAAGTTTTTAAACATCACAAGGGAATGAAAATTACTATCATTCGGCATTGCATGTGTCTTGATTTGGCATGACTCACAGAACTGGCAGTACAAAATATTTTAACCAGTAATATGTCACTAGAACAGAAATGAGATAAATGTAAGTTGAACTGATTTTCAAGGTTTATACAGACATGTTATATTGTTGTAGCGCCCCCGTTTGATTGATCGGCACCAAATTTGGAGGGCCCTTCCGGACTACTATTCTACAGGATATATTAAAGTTTGGTGATGATTGGCTGAGGCAGGCCTGAGATATAGCTGTCTGATTGAATTGGGCATGGCACCTGTATGGTTTGTGTGTGGCTGGTGACTATACCTCATGGAAAGTTTATGATTTTTTAATGAATTATTTATTATGACTGTCTCCTGATTTAAATGATATCAGATTTGGGTAGGTTTGGTGAAAATCCTAGGAGGTTAATGAAATGTTTTGTTTTCAGAACAATAACAATTATGCAAAAACGCAAAGATGCATAAGCAAGTTCTACATGTTGTTTGATTTGGCATGTCGTACTGAATTGACCTGGCAATAAATGTCGATTGTAGGCTTCACCGTTCTCGAGAAATAGGCAGAAACGCAAAAGTTGTCACTGTAGCGCCCCCATGTGGCCGAGTGAGGTGTCCTTTGCATGTTGGGCTGGGGGTCGGAGGACAAATATACCACAAAAATTTGGTCTAGATTGGTCATTGATAAGACTGTCAAATGGCTGCTTGATCTTGATTGGCCGATGGCGGCCACGATCTAAGGACTAATGACTGCCATTGTATGTGGCTGACCTCAGGCTGGGTCCAAGCACATATCTACCAAATTTCAGTCAGATTGGCCAAGGCAGTCAGGAGATATTGCCAGTTTTTAGTTGTAGCGCCCCCTATGGGCGAAATGCGGCCCGCCTCGGACCGTGTCCCCAGAATGGTGTAGGGAGGTAGCATTTCAAATTTGGTCAAGGTAGGCCAAGGCACGGCCAAGTTATAGCCGTCAGACCAAAACGGGCCAAATTTGGACATTGTTTGGGCGTGGCTAATGGCCGTAGGATATAAAAATGTCTGAATTTTCTTAATGATTCTTGATCAGCTGAGAATTCTGATTCGTCTGACACCTCATTTGTCTGATTTGGTAGGACAAGCCAGGACTTGAAGGAAAAAGTAGGATTTGCAAATTATGCAAATTAGCAAAAAATCTAAGTAGGCGGAGCTTCATGGTCCCATTGACTTTTTGGTAGGGCATGGCTGTCTGTATCAGGAGAAAAAAGAATTTCGAAGGTAGGACAAACTGGACAGGAGATATCGTCCAAAACGTGTTGGGGGGCGCTACGGCGCCCCCCTCTGGCTGAGTCGGACGCGTCGGACATGCTGAGTAGTGGGTAGGAATTCCAATCATCCTACCAAATTTGGTAGGCCTAGGACTTACGGTTTAGGCTGGGCATTCAGTTTTAGGGCAGAAAAATAATAATAATAAAGATAACTGCAAGCAGTGACAATCGGGTCCAAAGCTAATGGAAAGAAGCAATGAAGAGGAAAGAAGTGAATGGCATAAAATTTGAAGTTCACTAATTATTTGAAATGAAGTACAGACTGTAATTGATGAGCAATGCATTTAAATTGGTATAAAATATGAAATGCTACTATGAGATGATATCTAACATTTAAACATTACCTTGGAAATGTTTATTAAGGTACGATAAAGGGAAAAAGGTAGATCAGAAACAGAAGGGAAATGTGGTGACTAGCTGTTGGAGAAATATTGCAATTGCTGCAGTGTACACAGACTGAAGTAACATTGAAGATTGATAGATTTCTAAAAGTCAAATGGCAGTAATTTATAAGCAGATTAAAAATATGGACTTAGATGAAGGGAAAGGTGATTAATATTTAAATGTTTAAATAAACAATAAGGAGATGTCAGCTGCATTAACCAAGGTTGTTGTTAGACAAATTAGGACAGTTGCTAAATTGTAAAAGAAGTATAGACTGTAACTGATGGCCAATGCATTTAAATAGTCAGAAAATAGGAAATGCTACTATAAGATGATAGCTAACATTTAAACATTATTGTGGAAATGTTTATCAAGGTATGATAAAGGAAAATGGTAGATGAGAAATGGAAGGGAAATGTGGTGACTTGCTGTTGGAGAAATATTGCAATTGCTGCAGTGTACACAGGCTAAAGTAACATTGAAGTTTGATAGATTTCTAAAAGTGAAATGGCATGATTATATAAGCAGATTATAAAAATGGACTTTGAAGAAGGGAAAGTTGAATAATGTTTAAATGTTTAAAAAAACAATAAGGAGATGTCAGCTGCATTAATCAAGGTTGGTCTTAGACATATTAAGACAGTGGCTAAATTTTAAATGAAGTACGGACTGTAACTGATGGCCAATGCATTTAAATAGTCAGAAAAAGTAGGAAATGCTTCTATGATAAGATAATACCTGACATTTTGAACATTGACTTTGATATGTTGATTAAGGTACGATAAAGGGAATATGGTAGATGAGAAACAGATGGGACATGTGGTGACTAGCTGTTGGAAGAAATTGCAATTGTTGCACTGTACACAGCCTGAAGTATCTCTGAACTTTGATACATTTCTAAAAGTGAAATGAAATGAAAATGTCAATAATCTTTGAAGGTTTGATGAAAAATAAAGAAATTTCAGCTGCATTAACTATTAGTATATTTTGACAGTGGCAGAAGCGCCCCCGTTTTACCGAATGTCACCAAAGTTAGATGGTCTATTCATAGTCCAGTGCTACAGAAGTGAGTCAAATTTTGTGAGAATTCGATGAAGTATCAATGAGGTTTAGCAGACTTGATGAATTCGGTATGGAAATAGTGAGGCCAGCAGGTGGAGTTAGCGCTACATTTAATAATTGGTAGTATGCAGTCCCTGGTGTGGCAGTTTGACTACTGCCATTAGCAGAAGCAGCCTTAGTACAACAATATAAGATACAAAATATAACCATTTGCTGAAGTGCCTCAGCCCAAAAGAATTTGTTTTTTGTGTCAGATGTTCTAAGTAGATGGTAGAAATAGGCACCTGCATACCTAATATTTTAAGTCTAGATCATACAAGTTAAGCTTACTTTATAGTACCTCAGTGAACAAATGCTGTCTTGTATATTAAAAAAAACAACAGTGTCTTACTGCATTTGTAAAGTATTCTTCTAGACATAAGAAGCCCTGAAATAATTTAATGCCATTAATGAAATACAGGACGAACTACACCTGCTGGCTAATCCATAAAAGAAATCCAAAAAACTGCAATATAAATAGAGCACCATCTCCACCTACTGGCCAATTTAATACAAAAAAGCCAAAAATCTGCAATATATACTGCCTGGCTTATAAATAAAATCTGATAATTTTCTATAAGTCAAATAGCAGAAAAATGAAAGGAGCTTAAAAATATGGACTGAGGTGAAGGGAAAGTTAATTCCTTGAAAGTATTATGAAGGATATTTCAGCTGAATTAACCAAGGTAGTTATTAGACATACTAGGACAGTGGTTGTATGGCTCCCATTTGACTGATCGCCACCAAACTTGGAAGGTCTGTCTGTAGTCCACTGATACAGAAGTGAATCAAATTTTGTAAGGATCGGATGAAGCATGCCTGAGATTTAGCTGTTTGAATGAAATGGGAATGGAAATGGTGTGGCCAGCAGGTGGAGTCAGCGCTCCATTTTAGAAATGATATTAAATGCTTTCTGACCTTCTCATTTGTAAATGAAGTCTGATAATGTTGTATAAGGCAAATTGGTGAAAAATGAAAGGAAATTAAAAATATGGACTCAGCTGAAGGGAAAGGTAACAATTATTTGAAGGTTTCATGAGGAATAAGGACATTTCAGCTGAATCTGCTAAGGTGGGTCTTACACATATATGGACAGTGGCTGTCACGCCCCCATTTGACCGATCAGCACCAAATTTGGAAGGTCTGTTTGAGGTCCAGTGCTACATTAGTGGGTCAAATTTGGTGATGATCAGATGAAGTATTCCTCTGATTTAGCTGTTTGATTGACATGATCATGGAAATGCTGTAGGTTCAGTGTGGCTGGTGGCTATACTGTACAGGCAAGTGAAGTTATCTTTATAAATTATACATATGGGCAGTGTCCTGATTTTTCTACTACCAGATTGACCTACTTAGGCTGGACATTGCAGTAGTTACAGTAATATGTTATTAATTAAGTTTTTAAATATGACAAGGGAATGCAAATGACTATCATGGGACATTGCATATTTCTTGATTTGACATGACTCACAGAACTTGCAGGGCAAAAGATTTTAACCAGTAATATGTCACTGGATCAAAAATGAGATAAATGTAAGTTGAGCTGATTTTGCAGTTTATACAGTGATGTTATATTGCTGTAGCACCCCCGTTTGACTGATCGGCACCAAATTTGGAGGGCCCTTCTCCAGTAATATCCTACATTATATATTTAAGTTTGATGATGATTGGTTGAGGCAGGCCTGAGATATAGCTGTCTGATTGAAATGGGTGTGGCACCACTATGGTTTGGGTGTGGCTGGTGGCCATACCTCATGGAAAGTTTATGATTTTTTTAATAATTTTATATAGGGACTGTCTCCTGATTTAAATGATACCAGATTTGTGTAGGTTTGGTGAAAATCCTAGGAGGATAAGAAAAAGTACTGTTTTAAGACTTTTACAAAATAGGCAAAAATGGCAAGAGATATGATGAAGTTCTTTATAACATTAAATTTGTCATGAGCTAGTGGATAGCTTAAGCAACAATTGTCAATTTTATAATTAACAGTTCAGGAGAAATAGGCAGAAATGCGCTGTAGCGCCCCCATATGGCAGACTGACATGTCCTTTACAGGGTGGGCTCAGGGTCAGAGGACAAATGTACAACCCAAATTTGGTTTGGATTGCTCATTGTTTAGCCAGTCAAATGGCTGCTTGATTTTGATTGGCTAATGGTGGCCAGGATTTTACAACTAATGACTGCCATGATACTTGTCTGACCTCAGGCTTTTACGTAGTACATATCTGCCAAATTTCAATTAGATTGGTCAAGGCAGTCAGGAGATATTGGCAGTTTTTAGTTGTAGCGCCCCCTATTGATGAAATGTGGGCCGCATTGTATGGTGACCCCATAATAGAGCAGGGAGGTTGGATTGTATGTTTGGTGCAGGTAGGCTAAGGTATGGAGAAGTTATAGCAGTCAGACTGAAATAGGCCAAATTTAGGTGGGATTTGGGCGTGGCTAGTGGCCATAAAATAGACAAATGTCAGACTTTCTTGTATATCTTTTGATCAGCTCAGTGGACTGATCGGTTTGACACCTCACTTGTCTGATTTGGTCAAATAGTGTAGGACTTGAAGGCAGAAGTCACTTTCACAAATTATGCAAATTAGCAAAAAATCTAAGTAGGCGGAGCTTCATAGTCCAAATAGCCAGTTGGTAGAGCAAAGCTGTCTGTATCAGCAGAAAAAATAATTTCAATTATAGGACTAATAGGACAGGAGATATGGACTGAAACGCGTTGGGGGGCGCTAGAGCGCCCCCATCTGGCTGACAGGCCTGGGTCGGAAAATCTGAGTAGCGGGTAGGAATTGACATCATATTACCAAGTTTGGTTGGTCTAGCTCTTACGGTTTAGGCTGTACATTCAGTTTTAGGGCGCGAAAAATAATAATAATAATAATAAAGATAACTGCAAGCAGTGACAATCGGGTCCAAAGCTAATGGAAAGAAGCAATGAAGAGGAATGAAGTGAATGGCATAAAATTAGAAGTTCACTAATTATTGGAAATGAAGTACAGACTGTAATTGATGAGCAATGCATTTAAATTGGCAGAAAATAGGAAATGCTTCTATGAGATGATACCTAACATTTGAACATTACCGTGGAAATGTTTATCAAGGTACGATGAAGGGAAAAGGGTAGATGAGAAACCGAAGGGAAATGTGGTGACTAGCTGTTTGAGAAATATTGCAATTGCTGCAGTGTACACAGGATGAAGTAACATTGAAGTTTGATAGATTTCTAAAACTTAAATGGCAGAAATATATAACCAGATTAAAAATATTGACTTAGATGAAGGGAAAGGTGATTAATATTTAAATGTTTAAATAAACAATAAGGAGATGTCAGCTGCATTAACCAAGGTTGTTGTTAGACATATTATGACAGTGGCTAAATTGCAAATGAAGTGCAGACTGTAACTGATGACCAATGCATTGAATTAGTCAGAAAGTATGAAAATGGTAGATAAGAAACAGAAGGGAAATGTGGTGACTAGCTGATGGAAAAAATTGAAATTGCTGCAGTGTACATCACTGAAGTTTGATACATTTCTAAAAGTCAAATGGCAGGATAATGAAACCAATTTATTAATATTGACTGAGGTGAAGGGAATGGTGATTAATATTTAAATATTTGATGAGAAATAAGCTAATTTCAGTTGCATTAACCAAGGTTGGTCTTAGAAATATTATGACAGTGGCTAAATTGTAAATGAAGTACAGACTGTAACTGATGGCCAATGCATTTAAATAGTCAGAAAGTAGGAAATGCTTCTATGATAAGATAATTGCTGACATTTTGAACATTGACTTTGATATGTTGATTAAGATACGATAAAGGGAATATGGTAGATGAGAAACAGATGGGACATGTGGTGACTAGCTGTTGGAAGAAATTGCAATTGTTGCACTGTACACAGCCTGAAGTATCTCTGAACTTTGATACATTTCTAAAAGTGAAATGAAATGAAAATGTCAATAATCTTTGAAGGTTTGATGAAAAATAAAGAAATTTCAGCTGCATTAACTATTAGTATATTTTGACAGTGGCAGAAGCGCCCCCGTTTTACCGAATGTCACCAAAGTTAGATGGTCTATTCATAGTCCAGTGCTACAGAAGTGAGTCAAATTTTGTGAGAATTCGATGAAGTATGAATGAGGTTTAGCAGACTTGATGAATTCGGTATGGAAATAGTGAGGCCAGCAGGTGGAGTTAGCGCTACATTTGATAATTGGTAGCATGCAGTCCCTGGTGTGGCAGTTTGACTACTGCCATTAGCAGAAGCAGCCATAGTACAACAATATAAGATACAATATATAACCATTTGCTGAAGTGCCTCAGCCCAAAAGAATTTGTTTTTTGTGTCAGATGGTCTAAGTAGACGGTAGAAATAGGCACCTGCATACCTAATATTTTAAGTCTAGATCATACAAGTTAAGCTTACTTTATAGTACCTCAGTGAACACATGCTGTCTTGTATATTAAAGAAAACAACAGTGGCTTACTGCATTTGTAAAGTATTCTTCTAGACATAAGAAGCCCTGAAAGAATTTAATGCCATTAATGAAATACAGGACGAACACCACCTGCTGGCTAATGTATAAAAAAAAATCCAAAAAACTGCAATATAAATAGAGCACCATCTCCACATACTGGCCAATTTAATACAAAAAATCAAAAAATCTGCAATATATACTGCCTGGCTTATAAATAAAATCTGATAATTTTCTATAAGTCAAATAGCAGAAAAATGAAAGGAGCTTAAAAATATGGACTGAGGTGAAGGGAAAGTTAATTCCTTGAAAGTATTATGAAAGATATTTCAGCTGAATTAGCCAAGGTAGGTATTAGACATACCAGGACAGTGGCTGTACCGCTCCAGATTGACTGATCACCACCAAACTTGGAAGATCTGTCTGTAGTCCAGTCATACAGAAGTGAATCAAATTTTGTAAGAATCGGATGAAGCATGCCTGAGATTTAGCTGTTTGAATTAAATGGGAATGGAAATGTTGTGGCCAGCAGGTGGAGTCAGCGCTCCATTTTAGAAATGATATTAAATGCTTTCTGACCTTCTCATTTGTAAATGAAGTCTGATAGTGTTGTATAAGGCAAATTGGTGAAAAATGAAAGGAACTTAAAAATATGGACTAAGGTGTAGGGAAAGGTAACAATTCTTTGAAGGATTTATGAGAAAGAAGGACATTTCAGCTGAATTTGCTAAGGTGGGTCTTAGACATATATGAACAGTAGCTGTAGCACCCCCATTTTACCGATCGGCACCAAATTTGGAGGGTCTGTCTGAGGTGCAGTGCTACATTAGTGGGTCAAATTTGGTGATGATCAGATGAAGATTTCCTCTGATTTAGCTGTTTGATTGAAATGAGCATGGAAATGCTGTAGGTTCAGTGTGGCTGGTGGCTATACTGTACAGGCAAGTGAAGTTATCTTTATAAATTATACATATGGGCAGTGTCCTGATTTTTCTACTACCAGATTGACCTACTTAGGCTGGACATTGCAGTAGTTACAGTAATATGTTATTAATTAAGTTTTTAAATATGACAAGGGAATGCAAATGACTATCATGGGACATTGCATATTTCTTGATTTGACATGACTCACAGAACTTGCAGGGCAAAAGATTTTAACCAGTAATATGTCACTGGATCAAAAATTAGATAAATGTAAGTTGAGCTGATTTTGCAGTTTATACAGTGATGTTATATGGCTGTAGCACCCCCGTTTGACTGATCGGCACCAAATTTGGAGGGCCCTTCTCCAGTAATGTCCTACATTATATATTTAATATTGGTGATGATTGGCAGAGGTACACCTGAGATATAGCTGTCTGATTGAAATGGGTGTGGCACCGGTATGGTTCGGGTGTGGCTGGTGGCCGTACCTCATGGAAAGTATATGATGTTTTGGATAATTTTATATATGGACTGTCTCCTGATTTAAATGATACCAGATATGTGTATGATTGGTGAAAACCCTAGGAGGCTAACAAAAAGCCCTGTTTTCAGACTTTTACAAAATAGGCAAAAAGGGCTATAGTTATGATGAATTTCTTTAAACCATTAAATTTGCCATGATCTAGTGGATAGGATTCGCAACAATTGTCAATTTAATCTTTAACAGTTCAGGAGAAATAGGCAGAAATGCAAAACTTGTTGCTGTAGCGCCCCCATCTGGCTGATTGCGGTGTCCTTAACAGGGTATGCTAAGGTTCAGGAATCAAATGTGACAGCCTGTTTTGGTTGAGATTCGGTATTGTTTAGCCTGTCAAATGGCTGCTTCAATTTGATTGGCTGATAATGACCATGATTTTATGATCAATGACTACTATGATATATGTCTGATCTCAGAATTGGTCGTAGTATGGATTTGCCAAATTTTAGTTTGATTGGTCAAGGCAGTCAGGAGATATTGGTAGTTTTTAGTTGTAGCGCCCCCTATTGATGAAATGGGGCCAGCTTTATATATAGTCCCCAGAATGGCGCTGGGAGGAAAGATTTCAAATTTGGTTAAGATTGGTTAAAGCAGAGCCAAGTTATAGCAATCAGACTGAAACTGGCCAAATTTATGCAAAGTTTGGGCGTGGCTGAAGACCATATGATAGAGAAATTTCATGATTATTTTTGTAAGTCTTGATCAGCTCAGAGAACTGATTGGTTTGACACCTTATTTGTCTGATTTGGACAGACGGGGTAGGACTTGAAGGCAGAGGTCAGTTTTGCAAATTATGCAAATTAGCAAAAAATCTAAGTAGGCGGAGCTTCATAGTCCAAATGGCAAGTTGGTAGAGCAATGCTGTCTGTATCAGCAGAAAAAAAAAATTCAATTGTAGGACTAATAGGACAGGAGATATGGACTGAAACGCGTTGGGGGGCGCTAGAGCGCCCCCATCTGGCTGACAGGCCTGGGTCGGAGAATCTGAGTAGCGGGTAGGAATTGACATCATCTTACCAAGTTTGGTTGGTCTAGTTCTTACGGTTTAGGCTGTACATTCAGTTTTACGGCAGGAAAAAAATAATAATAATAATAATAATAAAAAGAAAAATCCTAAGAAAAACAATAATGGTCCATAAGCATTTCATGCTTTGGACCCTTAATAATAATAATAAAAGAGAAAAATCCTAAGAAAAACAATAATGGTCCATAAGGACTTCGTCCTTTGGACCCTTAATAATAATCTTAAGAAAAACAATAAGGTTCCATAGCATTTCATGCTTTGGACCCTTAATAATAAAAAGAAAAACCGTAAGAAAAACAATAATGGTCCATAAGCATTTCATGCTTTGGACCCTTAATAATAATCCTAAGAAAAACAATAAGGTTCCATAGCATTTCATGCTTTGGACCCTTAATAACTGCAAGCAGTGACAATCGGGTCCAAAGCAAATGGACAGAAGCAATGAATAGGAATGAAGTGAATGACATAAACTTAAAAGTTCACTAATTATTGTAAATGAAGTACAGACTGTAATTGATGGCCAATGCATTTAAATAGTCAGAAAATATGACATGCTAAAATGATATGATGATATCTAACCTTTAAACATTACTGTAGAAATGTTCATCAATGTTTGATAAAAGGAAAAGGGAAGATGAGAAACAGAAGGGAAATGTGGTGACTAGCTGTTTGAGAAATATTGCAATTGCTGCAGTGTACACAGGATGAAGTAACATTGAAGTTTGATAGATTTCTAAAAGTCAAATGCCAGTAACATATAAGCAGATTAAAAATATGGACTTAGATGAAGGGAAAGGTGATTAATATTTAAATGTCTAAATAAACAATAAGGAGATGTCAGCTGCATTAACCAAGGTTGGTCTTAAATATATTCGGACAGTGGCTAAATTGGAAATGAAGTACAGACTGTAACTGATAGCCAATGCATTTAAATAGTCAGAAAATAGGAAATGCTACTATGAACATGCAGCTTTCTGGTTTTACCCTCTTTTCCAGTGCCTTATCTTCATATCAGTGACACCATACTCACTACATCAAGTTTCCCTGCGCCCATTTTTTCGACAACCAAAGCGTTCTCTAAAGAACTCAGAGACTGCACACAGACAGTATGAACTACAAACAGATACCTGAAGTGAAATGGACTAGAAATCATCTCCACGCACTATAGTCTGACAGCAAACGTACTTTGAGTAAAATGTGCTGTCTCTTGTGGATATTTATTGCTGTGATGTCTCACAATTTTTTTTGTAGTATTTATTAAGTTATTTTCAGTTTTACTATGCAATAACAAAACATTAATGATGTGTTGTAACAGTTCTGTACTACATATGTTACGTAATATACAGTCACGATGCCATGGTTAAATTGATGTCAAAATAATGGTCCAGCTTTGTTTGTGATGCCTGTGTTGACTTACAATGAATTGTATATTCAAAAGAATATTGCCATGTTGGTAGTTTTGTAGTATATATATATGAGTGCTACTATCACACTTTGTGTTCTTTATACACTGTTTATGTAAGAATGCTATGCACATCATATGTGAAATATTATGTCAATTGTGCTGGCTCAACTATTGTGGTCTCAATGTACTTTTTCAGCCTCCTCAAACAATGACACAAACCTAAATATTTGGCTAAGACAGATGTATTTAATTGCAATTTTACAATGTGTATAATGTGTTTTCCATTATGTCTCTAATGAGTAATAATAAATATTATAATCATTAATACAGTCATCATTCTTAAGCATGTAAAATACACATGTAAATGTCATAATAAATTTCAATTACGGTAGGTGAAACAGGCAGTAAAGGAAATATACATATAAAAAGTATTACAATGTCCTGAGCAACATTTAAGGAAAAACATACTACACTATAATGACATTATATAGTAAATGGCCATAATGTATAATATTAGCCTGCTGTATGCATGCACTCCCTGGTGTGGCAGTTTGACTACTGCCATTAGCAGAAGCAGCCTTAGTACACCAATATAGGATAAAATATAGAACCCTTTGGTGAAGTGCCTCAGCCGAAGACAATGTATGGTTTGTGTCAGATGGTCTAAGTAGTTGGTAGAAATAGGCACCTGCATACCTAATATTTTAAGTCTAGATCATACAAGTTAAGCTTACTTTATACTACCTCAGTGAACACATGCCGTCTTGTATATTCAAAACAACAGTGGCTTACTCCATTTGTAAAGTATTCTTCTAGACATAAGAAGCCCTAAAAGAATTTAATGGCATTAATGAAATAGAGGACGAACTGCACCTGCTGGCGAATCTATAAAAAAAAAATCCAAAGTGCAATATAAATAGAGCACGATCTCCACCTACTGGCCAATTTATTACAAAAAAGCGAAAAATCTGCAATATATACTGCCTGGCTTATAAATAAAATCTGATAATTTTCTATAAGTCAAATAGCAGGAAAATTAAAGGAGCTTAAAAATATGGACTGAGGTGAAGGGGAAGTTAACAATTGTTTGAAAGTATTATGAAGGATATTTCATCTGAATTACCAAAGGTACGTATTAGACATACTACGACAGTGGTTGTATGGCTCCCGTTTGATTGATCGCCACCAAACTTGGAAGGTCTGTCTGTAGTCCACTGATACAGAAGTGAATCAAATTTTGTAAAGATTGGATGAAGCATGCCAGAGATATAACTGTTTCATTGAAATGGGCATGGAATGGGCATTGGCCAGCAGGTGGAGTCAACGCTCCATTTTAGAAATACTATTTAATACTTTCAGGCATTGTCATGTGTAAATGAAGTCTGATAATGGTAAAAAGGGAAATTGGTGCAAAATTAAAGGAAATTAAAAATTTGGAGTAAGGTGAAGGGAAAGGTAACAATTCTTTGAAAGTTTCATGAGGAATAAGGACATTTCAGCTGAATCTGCTAAGGTGGGTCTTAGACATAATACAACAGTGGCTGTAGCGCCCCCGTTTGACCGATAACCACCAAACTTAGAAGGTCTGTCTGTAGTCCAGTGCTGCAAGAGTTAGTCAATTCATCCAATCCAATTTTGTGGGGATTGGATGAAGCATGGCTGAGATTTAGCTGTTTTAGTGAAATGGGAATGGAAATGGTGTGGCCAGCAGGTGCAGTCAGCGCTACATTTTAGAAATTGCATTAAATACTTTTAGGTCTTCTGATGTTTATATGAAGTCTGATAATATTGAAATGAAATTTGAAATATTAACTGAGGAGAAGGGAAAGGTGACTATTGTTTTTAATGTTTTATGAGAAAGAAGGACATTTTAGCTGAATTTGCTAGTTCCCCCTTTTGACCGATCAGCACCCAAGTTGGACGGTCTGTCTGGGGTGTAGTGCTACATTTGTGGGTCAAATTTTGTGAGGATTGGATGAAGCATGACTGAGATTTAGCTGTTTGAATGAATTTGGTATGGAAATAGTGCGGCTAGCAGGTGCAGTCACCGCTACATTTGATAAATGGTATTTAGTAATTAATATTTAGTATACAAGTCAAAATATTTAGTTTGTTTTGTGTATATATATAAAATATATATATATATTTAAAAAGTAAAGTGTGAAAGGTTTTAAGTGTTGTTTTTTTATGTTTTTTTTTTTCAATGCGACAAAAACTGGTAGAGATAATTAAATGTTTGGCGAAATTTTTGTTTTATCTCGCTGGTAGGATAGCGGACTCTACAGTGTTAAAATGTGAAGGCATGTTGCACGACTTGAAAAGTGGCTGAGAGGTGTCAGACTTCAGAGGGTTAAGGGAGGTTGTTGATTAGAAGGACTTTGAAATTGTCAGTCAGTCCTGTAAGTAAAGGTCAGACTGTGGAGAAGCTTGGCGCTAGGCTAGTAGGAGCCGCGATGGAGACGTAAATTGTCTGCTGTATGGAAATAAAAATGTAACGGTTGTGTATGTGTAAAGCAATTAAAATTAAAATGTGTTATAGGTTAAGGTGTATGTGGTAAATAGTACCATAATAAATGGTAATATGAAAAGAATAGTAGGGGAGTGAAAATGTAGAAGGTTTGAAGGCTTAGGAACACAACCTTTCGGCAATCCTACGAGACTTTTTGGCACCTGAGGTGGGCCTCCGCACTCCCCGCACAAGCTAGCCGTTGCATTATCAGGGACAATCAACACGTATTGTTTTGCAAATGAAAGGTGGTTTCACGGTTAAACGTCGGGTTTGCAGAGAGACATTTCTACTGTAGTGTGGTTTGAGTTATCGTAAAATATCGGTGTTAATATATCTGAATTTGAAATATAATTTAATCCCAATTTGTTTTTATTTTGCAATTGGTATTTCAGTTTTGTATGATTAGCGAAATAGGACTACATTGCAGTTGCCTAAACCACCTTTAAAAGAAAAAATAAGCACACGCGCACCCATCAGTGTCTTGCAGATGTGCCGAGGCTGCGTTTGACCTTGTAATTACAGGCACACGGCTTAGCCCACTGAGCCACACGCTTAAATACTTTTAAGTCTTCTCAAGTTTAAATGAAGTCTGATAATGTTCTACGAGGCAAATGAGTGAAAATGAAATTAAATTAAAAATATTAACTTAGGTGAAGGGAAAGATGACAATTGTTTAAAGGTTTTATGAGAAATAAGAATATTTTATCTGAGTTTGCTAAGGTGGGTCATAGAAATATATGGACAGTGGCTGTAGCACTGTCGTGTGACCGATGGGCAGGAAAGTTGGACGGTCTATTTGAGGTGTAGTTCTACATTAGTGCGTTAAATTTAGTGTGGATAGGATGAAGCATGAATGAGATTTAACCGTTTCAATAAATTTGGTATGGAAATAGTGTGGCGAGGAGGTGGAGTCAGCGCAATATTCGATAAATGGTATTTAGTATTTAATATTCACCATAGTATTTAATGTATTTAGTGTCTGTGTTTGTGTGTGTGTGTATATATACACATACATATAGCTATATATACACACACTAGGAGATCAACACATACACACACTATATAAATATACATACTATATATATATAGGCCTAGTTATGTTTGTAATGAGGTATATATTTGAAATAATTTAAACGAAAACACTTTTAATAATCTATGATACAGTGACATTGTTAACGTCATAATAGAAACAGGACATTGGTTTTGGTAATAATAAGAAAGATTTTCGCGTTCGTGTATATGGTTTCGTATGACATTGAAGCGGTTTTATGCATAACATGAGCATACACAGAATCGTTTTTAACTACTAACAGTCGCCACACACGCTTACGTAGTTGTACATGTTAGAGGTAAAAGATACATTTACGGGCGTATATTGGTGAAAGGAACCTACTGTGATATTACAGAGGTAGGCCTATATATGCATCATAAATGTCTTACAAAGTAAAAACCAAATATTGTGTATGTGTGTGCAGCATGAGAGAGAGAGAGCCTGAGTTAGAAGAACCACATGCAGTACATAGAGCTGTGTGCTGTGACAGAAACAACTGTGACGAGTGTTAGTGGCTATAGAAATGGTTTTGTACGTTTTGTGTATGTGATTTTTATATAATAAATGTGTATCTTTTACTTGAATGACAGTAAGTCTGTCTCTGTCAGTAACACACATGCTTTTCAGCTTTACATCATCTGATGTATGAGGTGTTCACTTAAAAAATGTACTTACGTGCAGATGTAGAAGATTGTCTGAAAAGCCGAACATTTATTATTTTATCATAAATTTTTATATATCGTGGTAGACATGGAACATATATGAAATATTTATTTTTTATTGTAATATATAAATATATTATATTTATACATTATATATATTTGTGTAATTGATACCACAGTTACCGTATAGTATATTTCGCAGTTCTACGACCGTTTGAAGTTATGCATGGTATTGCAGAGTATGTATACGATATCTTACAAGACACCGTTAGATAAAGTCTTTAGTACAGTAGATCTGAGATGAAGAAGTGCATTTAGGCTGGCGGATGATCTTCACTGAGTGACCGTGATTCATTTGCAGAATAAAAAGGTGTTAATAGTGCTGAGGAGGGGGCAGGCAGCTTGTGGTGTATGTGGGGGGGGGGGTGCTCGTCGTGAGGAGATTGTTTTTTTTTGGAATGCTAGTGTTTATAAGTCCCTTATAGAAATGTGCACTTAACTGTATCTGAAGGTTTCGTGGTTTAGTTTGAAAACTACATGTTTCATCAATACAGTCGAGCACGGTTAATACGATTTTCTGTGGCCGGCAGATTTCTTTCGTTATAACCGAATTTCGTTATATCAATTTTCATGTAAGATTGCTATGTATTATGACTGATCGCTAGGCACATGTATTATGACTGTATAAAATAAGACTGACCTTCTAGTTCTGTCTATGAAGCTTTGTTTCATGTAATGATCAACATAAAACATCTTTTTTACTATCAAGCAACGTGTATTTTGTAATTCAAAAACCATTTAGTATACTGTAAACAGGTAGCCTACTGACTGCTGCTCGCTTTCGCTACGCAATTAAGCTGACGTCGGACTTATTTTAAACTATTAAATCTGGAATGATTGAGGCAAATCGTTGTAACCGAATAAAAATTCATTCAAATATTTCTTTGGGGAAGACAGTAGACATCATTATAGCCGAATTTTCGCTATAAAAGAATCGCTAGCGCTATATGCGTGTTTTCTTTAAGGAATTTAACGTTACTGAAGGTCGGGGATTTGGAATCGAAGCGTTACAAGCGTGTTTTCGTTATAAGCCCAATCGTAATAACCGTGCTGGACTGTAGTATACAACTTCCATACATTGTATAGTACTTGAGTTTTATGTCATCGTTTTCGATGAATGCTTTTCTGATCTTAAGTTTTTTTAGTTTTTGTTTTATTTTTTGGTTATCATCTATCAGGAGGCTTATTTAAGGTCTAGTAATGTGATGTAAACAACACGCATAGCAGAAATGCACAAAGGCAATTGAAGCGCTTCAGGTAGAGGTTTTTGCCTTTACATTTGCAAAACAAACGGTCACTGCTAGTGATGTTGGTAGAAGACCATAATTTGGGTAACCGCGATTTAAAGCAAATATAAAATTACCGTGTTATGATAAGAGACGGGATGCACAGTATAATCGCTATGAATGCCATTTCTTGAGGGAGCGACATGGATGTAAAGTTTTCCTAGTTGAGTGGCAATGAAGCACTATATTTTGTAAGATATGCAGCGTGTGGCTCAGTGGGCTAAGCCGTGTGCCTGTAATCACAAGGTCAAGCCCAGCCTCAGCACGTCTGCGGGTCCTTGAGCAAGACCCTCAATCCCCAGCTCACTGGGCGCCGCTACGGGTGGCTGCCCTTCGCGGACAGCTTGCTCTACAAAGAGCAAGTTGAGGGAGGCGTAAAAACAATTTCCCCACGGGGATCAATAAAGTATCAATTATAATTATTATTATTATTATTATATGCTAGACACTTCGGAGGTATGCTTTATAAATGTCAGCTTATTAGGATTTTGCTGTGTAACATGTAGTGTGCTAGGAAATTACCATTAATTGGTTGTGTTTGTAAGGAGAACCTGGCTATTTAAGGATTGGAGGTATTAATTCGTTGTAATATGGAACACAGCCGTCACACGCAAAATATATTTATTTAAAAGGAACAATTGAAGACTTACGAAATATATAAATAACGTTAAATAGAAAATATCAAACAATTTTGAAACACACACACAAAAATTACAAAACACAGCTACTGAGGTGCATTTGAAGTATCTTTGTCCTGATAATCAGCAGCGTCAGGTTTGTCTTCAACAGTCCGCGTGATTTTGCTGATCAGTCCGTCCTCATTTAGGAGGACAGAAAAATCACCCGCATTAATGAAATGCTCCTCCATGTCTTGTACGTCCTGCAAAAGATGGCACATATCCTGCTCACTGAAATAACTTCGAATTGCAGAATTTGTTATGGTGAGTGTGTGATCTGTGCCATCTTTTGTTAGCGACACAGTCCCAGTGTAGGTCTTGTTATATGAAGAACACTTCTGCATTAATTTGCAACCAATGCATCTGTGTACAGAGGATTTACCAGCAAACTCATTTTGTGCGGTTTGGCATTTCGCACACCGATGTTTGCATAAAATCTGTATGCCAGTAATAGTTCCTGACCATTCAGATAGTTTTTCAGCGTCAGTGAGTTCGCTGAATTCAGGGATTTGCAGGTCGTCAATCTCGACGATGGTGGTCGATGGAGTCCCCGACAAATATATCCGTCCTTCTCGTTCTCTTGTGGATAAGTTCGTAAATTTGTAAGATTTTTGAGGTTCGACTTGAACAATTTGTTGATCCCATAAAGACAGCTTCAGGTGTCCAGATGAATCTCCTATTTGGAATTCCTGCAGTTCCAAGTCACTGCCATTAACGTTGACAACTCTGTTGTGGCTTCCCGGGGCTAGAATTTTAGCTGTAAGAACACCGACCTGTTGGAAATCAGCGCAGGGTTATTTACATGTATTTTATTCCGAGTTAAAAGAGGTTTTAATACATTGCGGTAAAACAAGTTATAAACCACATAAACAAAGTAACTGGTTAATTTAATTGTACAGGCACGTTAGAAATGTGTTTCTTACGACGGATTAACGCGCTTCTAATCATTGGCTATTTCAATCAAACAATGCATGACTAAACTTCATAGTAGCCTACTACTTATAAGATTATTACATCTACTTACAGTTTGCCTCGGTCCAAGTCTTTGTACTTTGGCGATGGTCAGCTTTGCGCTGCTGGGGGGGACTTTTGGCAAAAAAGATAGGGTCACGACTTCCAGAGTTGTGCTTCTGTTGCACAAAATGTCGAATCCCGAAGGATCTGAGTAGCCTAGAAAACATGAACATCGAGTAAACACCGGCTTGATTTAGGTTAAATAGCCACTTCATCTGAAGCAGAAGCTCTTGTTCTGTTTTGTTTTATTTTAAGAAAATTAAGACTTACTGATGCTTCGTTTGACGTTGGTCAGCTTCACCCCAGTCTTATTTTTCGAAGCTTGCGCAAACGATGTCTGCTTTTCTTGGCAAAAACAAATAACTTTGTGGAAGTCGTCCCTGCTGGTTTGAAGCAGTGCCGTGAAATATTTAGAATTCCGTTTTGATACAAGCGTTGGCGACACACAGTGCAGAAAGCCCTGCAATGTCTCTAGGTCCTGCTTTGCGATCTTAGCTGGGCTGGCCATTTCTGCAGAATGACAGACAGAATTACTGGTTTCTCTCTAGACTGGAGTTATGAGTCTCTGCAGAACAAAATGGGCGTTCCCCAAGCAGTATGGGCGGGTTTCAAGCATCCAATCAGAGAACGTAATGGGCGTTCCCCAAGCTGTATGGGCTGGTTTCAAGCGTCCAATCATCGTTAAACCTTTTTTTTGGTGACAAAAAACACGGAAACTGGAACGCAGACTGCAAAATACAACTGGAACGGCTTGGTTCCGCCACTAACTTTCACTATTTAATATGCGATGAGCTGGGATGTGTAATGTTTTGCTTTGCATTAAGCGGTATCGTTCCAGTTTATAACCACACACATCCACACGCGATCTCCTGCTGAACACACTTTTTTTTTTTAAATCAACCTTCCATTCTTCCGGATGTCAATGTCAGATACGCTGCAAATTACATTTATTCTAGTCACTGTGTTATGTGTACACTCTACCTCCCCATCCCCTTAGCACAGTAAGATGATGGTCCAATACCAATATTTCTTTTGTCCAATATATATTTTATATTCTGCTGCAATATTCAAATTAATGTGTATTTAGCTCCTATATAATATTCTATCTCTGTGCAATATGCTCATGCACTTTACCTTTTATACGATTATTCATGTTTAGATATTCCACAAACCTAACACTAGCTTTTAAACCAAATGGCTCCCTCACTCGAGGACATTGCCAACACCCGGTACCATAGCAGAGCAAAGAACATCATCAAGGACACGTCTCATCCCGGTCATCAACACTTCGATCCTCTGCCCTCAGGAAAACGTAACATCAATAAAAATACACACTAACAGACTGCCGAACAACTTATTTCAAAAAGAGTTCCAGTCGTTCAATAACTTTGGACGTCTTTAATATCCATACTCATAAATCTTGTTCATAATACATGTAGTGGCTCAAATGCATGTGACTGTCATATCTGATTCTAGTGATAATTTCAGTATTTCCCACATGAGACGAATTTGCGTCAATATTCAGCTTTGAAATTTCACATAGTGATAGACGGTAAGGTTTTTTGGGAAGGTTTTTTTTTTTTAATTTTTAGTTTGGTCTTAGGGAATGTAGTGTTTGAGCCGCGGAGGCGTGTGTCTGCCGTGTTAAATGCGGGCATTTTAGGTGTCTTTTTTTTGCTAAGCATGTGCACATATACGGAATAAAAATAGAATGGGATCCTAGTGTAGTTATTAATTAAATGGGACTTACATGGAAATATAGTTTTATTCAGTCCATTTTTCTTGTATAGCGCACTGTCACAACGTTAAATTATGGGAACGCGCTTTACATTATCCCCGCTTAATATATAGGCATATGTTTTAACGTGACATTTCGTAGTGCAGTCGGTAAGCATTAGGCAGCATTAAATAACGTGTAAATAGATAACATGTATTTTCGTACACAAGCAGAGTATGTTTTAAACGCGGTGTCTCTGTGGGATGTTGTAGTTTTATGTTTTAACATTTATAATTACGGCACACATATCTCTGGTTAAAGCTTATTTTCGTTTAGTAACATTTCGCCCATTGTCTAAGGTATGTCTGTCTGGAATCCGACATTATCGCGGTAAAGGAAAAGGTAATGTATTTTGAAAAAGATCGCTAATGCCGGTGTGATAGGTAAATGCTTCTGTGTCATTGAACTTTAAGTATCTTTTTACATTAAAAAACAACTAAAGAATACCGGCGCGCAAAGGATTACTGTTATATGTGTTGGTTAGTGTCACAGTATAGTAATTTCCTAGTTTTGTGTTTTAAAGAGTTGGGTTATGTTCTTTGTCGGCAGACTTTGTCTATACTTGTGTGTTAAACGTTTGCTGCTGAATGAAGAGTTAAGTCTGTATAATTTAGCGTAAAGAAATAACTTTATAAAATGGTAAGCTGATTAAGAATTAATTAATTTAGAATAGCCGTAATTTTGTTTATTGGTTTGGCTGAACTAGGTTTTGCGTTCGATTATTTCTGTCGAAGTAGGACCTCGGATGAAAACGTCACGAAACATCACGAAAACCGTCACTTCCACTTATAAAGATTTTAATGTGGTTTGACTAGTTCGAATTTCCGAGTTCCGAGAGAAAAACGAACGCCCCATTGTTTTTACGGTTTTGATTGGGTGACGTACGTGACCGCTCCCAGGCAAGCAAGGCTTGTGCTGTACATTTTACTTCTGGATTTGCAAGAGGTAAGACGCTACATATATGTTATGGTGTATTTTTATTTATATGTTGACGCTTTGCTGTTTTCCAATTTTAGGTGGTTTATTTTGTGGTAAGGTTTTAAAAAAATGTTTTTTAGTTCGGTCTTAGGCAATAGTGTTTGAGCAGTGTAAGCGTCTGTGTCTGCGGTGCTAAATGCGCCACCACTAATGGCGGCCATTTTATGTTTTATGTGTTTGCTAAGCATGTCGACATATATGGCATGGGATCTACGTGTGGTTATCAATTATCAATGGGATTTGCACGCAGTTATAGTTTTATTCAGTCATTTTTGTTGTACATCGCACCTATTAAGATCTGCGAAAGCGGTGTACATTATACTCGCTGATATAGGCCTATGTTTTAACGTGACATGTTCCATAGTGCAGCTGGTAAGCATTCGGCAGCAGTAAATAACGTGTAAGTGGATAGCATACAGTTTTGTACACAAGCGCAGAGTATGTTTTAAACGCTGTGTCTCTTGTGCCTGTGGTATGTTTTACTTTTAAATTTTAGCTTTTTAAATAACGGTATCTCTGGGTAAAGTTTATTTTCGTTTAGTAACATTTGGCATATTGTTTAAGGAATTGTGGAATCAGACGTTATTGGGGTAAAGGAAAAAGTGATGTATTTTGAAAAAGGTAACTGATGCTTGAAATGCTTCTCTGTCATTGAAATTTGATAAATATTTTTTATATTTTAAAAGAAATTTAAAGCATAACGGCGCGCAAAGGATTACTGTTATACTACTTCGTTAGTGTCGCAGTAGTAATTCAGTAGTTTTTTCTTTTAAACAGTTGCGGTATGTTCTTTGTTAGGAAAGTATCTTTACTTGTATGTTAATAGTTTGCTACTAAATGAAGAGTCAAGTCTGTAAATTTAGCTTAAGTAAATAATGTAAAGTGGTAAGGTAATTAAGCATCAATTTAGAATAGTCGTGAAGAGGCGTTTTAGTGGCAGCCATTTCGTTTATTGGTTTCCCTGAGGTAGATTAACAGAGAGACAGGGACTTGTTTTGATTGGCTGACGTAAGTGACCACTCCCACCTGAAGCAAGGCTTGTCCTGTGCATTTTATTTCTGGATTTGCAAGAGGTAAGTCGCTACATATATGTAATGCCATGTTTTATTCGTTTGTTGACGTTTTGCTTTTTTAATTATAGGTGATTCATTTTGTGGTCCTCAGTTTTTTAAAACATATTTTTGTTCGGTGTTAGGCAATAGTGTTTGAGCAGGGTAAGCGTTCGTTTAGGTAGTGTGCAATGCGCGACAGACCTGTTTCTGTGTCGGCCATTTTAGGTATCTTTTACATTTGCGCTTTACATTATCCCCGTTCTTATACGCTTACGTTTTAAAGTGGTATGTTTTGTAATGCAGCAGATAAGGATTTGGCAGCAGTAGAACACGTGTAAGTGGTCAAAATTAATCTTGGTTTAGAAGCGCAAAGTATGTTTTAAACGCTGTGTGTCTGTGGCATGTCGTACTTTTGTGTTTTAGCATTTATAATTAATTACGGTAGACGTAATTGCATATGTGTAATGCTTTGTTTTTATTCGCTTGTTGACGCTTTGCTGTTTACCAATTGTAGGTGGTTTGTTTTGTGTTAAGGTTTTTTTAAAACATTTTAGTTTGATGTTAGGCAATAGTGTTTCAGCAGCGTAATCGTTTGTTCCATCGGTGTTAACTGCGTCACAGAAAGCTCTTTCTGTGGCGGCCATTTTAGGTGTCTTGTTTTTGATTAGCATGTACATTTGCGCGTTACATTATCCCCGTTCTTACACGCTTATGTTTTGAAGTAATATATTTTGTAATGCAGCAGATAAGGATGTGGCAACAGTAAATCACGTGTAAGTGGTCAAAATTAATTTTGTTTCAGAAGCGCAAAGTATGTTTAAAACGCTGTGTGTCTGTGGCATATCGTACTTTTGTGTTTTAACATTTATAATTATGGTAGACGTGATTACATATATGTAATGCTATGTTTTTATTCGCTTGACGCTTTGCTGTTTTCTCACTGTGGGTGGTTTATTTTGTGTCAAGGTTTTTTAAAGCATATATAATTTATTTAATAAATTATATATATTAAATGCGCCGCAAAGCTGTTTCCGTGTCGGCCATTTTAGATGTCTTGTTTTTGCTGAGCATGCGCACATGTACGGAATACAAATGTATTTTGTATTTTTTTTTTCTCTTTCTCTTTTTGCAGTCTTTAGATCGGTCAGGGTTCATTTCACTGCATGTTGTACTTGTTATATCTATGTATGTGACAAAGAATCTTAATATTGAAATCTTGAATGGGACCACTATCC
The DNA here is from genome assembly GCF_048594095.1 of Paramormyrops kingsleyae. Classification (NCBI taxonomy): domain Eukaryota; kingdom Metazoa; phylum Chordata; class Actinopteri; order Osteoglossiformes; family Mormyridae; genus Paramormyrops; species Paramormyrops kingsleyae. The sequence goes on from NW_027325978.1 coordinate 278,532, forward strand.
GGTAATCAATTTACAATAAAATATACTTTTATTTAGTTCACAACATTAAATTGTCTGAATGCGCTTCACTCTATCCCCATCTATGTACCCATATATTTTAAAGTAACATATTTTGCAATTCATCCGATAAGGATTCGGCAGCAGTACATTACGGTTTTACCGTAAGTTGAATGATAAACTTCCCAAGTGTTTACGTCGTAGTTGTAGACTTGTAAAGTAAGGCAATGACTGCTTAGTTACTACTGCAGCAGTTCACGGTAAATACCGACAGAATTAACCGGCAAGGAGCCATGCCTGCGTGTTTAGGAACTGTAACAGTACGAAAACAGATACAGACCGGTGTGAAACAAATGTATGTGAGGCTGCATTACATCGCAGCGATGTTTGTAGGGTGCACTTTTGTCATTCCTCTCAGTCGATGTGAATTTACTGCGTATATTTCACAGTAAAAATGTAATATGTATTTTACTAGTAATGTAAGCCGTTATGAAAGAAACTTAATGTTAAAGGACTGCTTGGAATGCTACAGTAAAAAAATGTTTGGTATCCATGTTTTGTATACTAATGAAATGTATGACTTAACTGACGTGTATACATCTTGTCTTTATAGACTTTCAAGAGGTCTGACGACAGAGGGATCAAAGGTGAATATTTTGAAGCTGCTGTCTACCACCAGTTGTTTGAGAATGACCGTGGAGAAGGTTTCAAGTGTACATGGTGTTTTCAATAAAGACTGACTATTGAGAAATGTTGATGCTATGAAAGTCGTCTGTCACTTTTCTCTACAGATTTCTGCTGGAGAAAGACATTTCCAAGGAGAGAGTGATAAACGGTATGCTTTGTGCACTTGGAGAAGTTAGCATTGCCACTACATCAGTTTGCTATAGAAATAGAAGCTTAATATGTTAGTTGTTAAAATCTTATCTATCTAATTCAAGGTAACCCAGGGTTTTGGGTTACAATTTACTACCTGGAAGACTATTCCATATTTCAGCAGTATGCTGTAAATGCATTTGCTATAGGAAGAGAAGCATAGTATTTTATAGGTAATTGTTATTGCTTAATATGTTATAGTTGTTAATCTTATCTAGGTCTGATTTAAAGGAACCTACGGTTTTAGTTTGTGCTACACTAGTACGAAGACTTTTCTGTACTGTAGGTACATGCTGTGTAAAAAAAAAGTGCTTCCTTAAATTCAATTTAAAACATTAAAATTAACAGAGTTGTTTATGCAACAGCACATTGAATATGTAGTGGCAGAGGTGCTTTTTCCCCAATATGGTAAATGGCCATGATATTGATTTTAAGGTATATTTGTGTCTGTCAGATTAGTAATTTGTAGCATTTGTAATAAATTGCATTGTAGTGACAGGAAAAATTGAAATACATGTGAGAAACCCATCAGTTAGTGTTGAGGTGAAGCTTGTGTAATATTGTTTTGCAGTGTGACTTCACAGGTAAGTGTGTTATTTTAACAATGAAAGTCATGTGAGAGATTGATTGTAGGATAAGGATTGTAATGCTTCATAAAATGTTTAGTGTGTAAATTGTGGTTTACTGTCCAGACACTTCAATATTGATTTAGCTGCATCACTGTTTCTAAGTAGCTGAGACGTGTCAGTGTACATAGTTCTCACAGAAAAACAGCATTGTAATTGCTTTAAGTAATGCATATCAATTATACTTAGTTTTGTGATAACTGATAATTACTGAGTCACCACACACTGCACAACCATAAAATGTCTTCTACATGTAACCCATATGGAACACTGTTGGGAACTGGCAGAAGAGAAGACGCTATGAAGTTCCATCCAAGGAGGAACAACTTGACAGATGCATCGTTAAAGCAGTTCATAAAATGTTTAGTGTGTAAAGTGTGGTTCACTGTCCATACACTTCAATATTAATTTAGCTGCATCACTGATTCTAAGTAGCCGAGTTGTGTTAGTGTATGTAGTTCTCACAGAAGAACAGCATTGTAATTGTTTTAATACATATCAATCAAAATTAGTTTTGTGATAACTGATAATTACTGAGTCACCACACACACTGCACAACCATAAAATGTCTTCTACATGTAACCCGTATGGAACACTGTTTGAAACTGGCAGAAGAGAAGACGCTATGAAGTTCTATCCAAGGAGGAACAACTTGACAGATGCATCATTTGAGCAATTGTTTGAGGTGGTACTTTGCTGAGGGTAACTCAGTGGTACCTTGCTTGTTGGGGATTTGAACCTGTGATTTTAAATTACAAGTGTACATCCCTAGCTATTAGGACGTATAATTGAGATGTCAGTGCAAAGTAAGGTGGTAAGCAGGTGTGCCTTGTGTTGTGTCCCCCCCCATGTTCATTTGCAGATGCCTCGCACCAAGGCGTCCAAGCGTTCAGCAGCAGCGAAGAAGAGGCTGATGGACCGGCGGCGAGCTGCTGATAGTTTTGATGTGGCTATGACTGATGACGGGGTTACGTCTTTTCCCCCCTACCGGAATACCAAAAAGATCACGACTGTGACTTTCCCGACGAGCCACGACCAACAACCTGAGCAGGCCGCACAGCTGCGGCCTGACTCTGTCATGGCTATGACTGACGGGGTTATTTCTTTTCCCCCCTACTGGAATACCAAAAAGATCCTGACTGTGACTTGCCCGACGAGCCATGACCACCAGGTTCCCATCCTGGGTGCCATTTGTAGGACTGATGACAATTTGTTTATACCTTCTCTTTATAAAGACAAGGCTTTGACTGATGACGAGGTTATGCGGCCGCCTCCTAAAAGAAAGGCTGCAGCTATATTACCATCTAAACGACCATCTAAAAAACCATCTAAACGACCATCTAATTCCTTGACAATTCCTCTGGCAATTCCTCTGGCAACTCCTCTGGCAATACCTCTGGCAACTCCTCTGGCAATACCTCTGGCAACTCCTCTGGCAATTCCTCTGGCAACTCCTCTGGCAAAACCCTTGGCAAAACCCTTGGCAATGTCTGAACAAAATATGAACCCTGTAACTATCTGTGCATCTCCTCATTTTCCTCAGGCACGTACTGTGAGAGGCTCCTTCCATCAAGGACACCCACGATTTGGAGTCAACAGTAACAAGCAATGTGTTGCTAATAGTTTGATTGCTATAGTAACGTGTAAGGCAAAGAATGTTTTAACCTGGTCAGTGACAGACATTGATGACGTGCTGCTGAATGGCGACGACCTCTACACTACCATCAGAGATGCTGGGAGAATTGGAGATGCTTCTGGGTATCTGTTTGTTAGAGATCTACCAGCAGAGTATACATTCAATGGTGATAAATATGAAACAAACTACCATGATGACATGTTTGTTGGCTTGTTTGGTGTAACTGAATATGGCGATATGGGTGACATTTTCATGTCAGCTGATGCAGCGGTAAGAAGGGTATTTTCACAGTATGATGCGTGTCTTTTTACTCTTAAAATTAATACGTGTGCCATCATTAAGCAAGGGTCATGGTATGTTGTGATCGACTCCCATTCCCGACGAGGAGATGGAGCAAGCGACGCATCAGGCAGAAGTATATTGGTGTACCACTCTGGCATAGATTCTTTGCTAGACCATGTGAATACCCTAGGACTGTCTTTAGATGCAACAGGGGAACAGTTTGAGATTACAGCTGTGAGTGTGACCAGTCGAAGCATCCTGCACCAGCATCCAGATGGTAACTCCTCAGTCACCAGTCTCAACCAGCCTACCAGCATGTCAGACCATCCAGATGGTAACTCCTCAGTGACCAGAGTCAAGCAGTTTGCCAACATGTCAGAGAGCCAATATGGTGTGGTAAGGCCAAATGTGACAGACGATGCAGAACCTGAGGTTGATATGCATGTGAGCAATGAACGTGATGTAGTATTTATCAGTGAGCTATGCAGTGAGCAGTTTTTGTTCAGTCCTTTGACAACACAGCAGCAAAGAAGCCTTTCCTGTAAGCTTGGTGTGGTGTACATTGATCATGGTCATGTAAACATGGCTGCACAGTTTCCAATGGGTGACCCTTGCAGAACGGTGCCTATTACTGGTGATGGTAACTGCTTTTTCAGATCTCTGGCTTTTGCTATTACTGGAAATGAGAAAGAACACAGGAAAATTAGACGTGCTGTTGTTGGTCACATACTAAAAAATCAATCCAGGTATGTTGCTTGTCTTAGGGAAGGTCACTCTTCTGTCACTGAGTATGTCACTGCATCACGGATGAAATATGTTGGTACTTGGGCATCTGAGGTAGAGATTCAAGCTGCCGCTGATCTGCTTGGTGTGCATATTTTCACATTCTCCAATAACAAATGGTTGAAGTACTCCACATGTATTGGTTCTGATCCGAGAGGTATGTACCTGAAACATTGTAATGAGTCACACTATGAGGCTGTAACTTGTGTGAAAGGGCGTGATACTGAGGGTTGTGCCAGACAATGCTCTGAAATTCACAATACAGCATCTGAAATGGCATCAAGTCGACGAAAACTGGAACGAGGCAAAAGACGGTATGAAGAAAGTATGGTGTACAAGGTGGAACAACTTGAGAGAAGCATAAAGCGCTACCATGAGGATGAAGTGTACAGAGAACATGTGAAACAGTCAAGTGTAAGTAAGTACGCAACTGACTTGGGTCACCGCAAACATATACAGCAGTCAAGTGTGAGTAAGTATGCGATAGATAATGAACACAGGCAACGTGTGCAGCAGTCGAGTGTGAGCAAGTATGCGACAGATAATGAACACAGGCAACGTGTGCAGCAGTCGAGTGTGAGCAAGTATGCGACAGATAATGAACACAGGCAACGTGTGCAGCAGTCGAGTGTGAGAAAGTATGCGACAGATAATGAACACAGGCAACGTGTGCAGCAGTCGAGTGTGAGCAAGTATGCGACAGATAATGAACACAGTCAACGTGTGAAGCAGTCGAGTGTGAGGAAGTATGCGACAGAAAATGAACACAGGCAACGTGTGAAGCAGTCGAGTGTGAGCAAGTACGCGACAGATACTGAACACAGGCACCGTGTGAAGCAGTCAAGTGTCATTAAGTATGCAACAGACACTGAACACAGGCACCGTGTGAAGCAGTCAAGTATGCAGAAGTATGCAACTGACATTGAACACAGGCAACGTGTAAAAGACTGTATGGTTCGTAAGCATGCCACAAATGAAAGTTACAGAGAAGCTGTGAAGAAACAGAAATTTGAAGCCTACCATTGTAATCCAGTATACCAATCAGCTCAGAAGCAAAGTTGCAGTAATAGATATAAGACAGACAGCTGTTATGCCACTGCAGTGAAAAGCAGAAATACTGGAAAACGGACTAAAGAGAAGGATAACAGAAAAGACATGAAGTATGTGATTCAACAGTTTAGACAGAAAATAACTAAAGGCCCAGAATACATTTGTTCAGTGTGTCATCGATTGCTATTTAAACACCAAGTTCTGATTTGCAAGAAAAATGAGTACTTCAAAAAATCACAGGCAATTGCGTTAGTGGCATCACAGTGTATAACTGAGACATACTTGCATAAATGTGTAGATATGTGTTCTGATGATTGTAGCAGTGTTATTGGCCCTAGAGGTTCCTTGTGGATCTGCCACACGTGTCACAGAAAGATTCTTGATGGGAAACTGCCAGCAGAGAGTGTTGCAAACAATCTAGCTTTAGACCCAGTCCCTGTAGAGTTACAGCGTCTAAATTCACTGGAACAACATCTGATTGCTATGCATATTCCTTTCATGAGAATTGTGTCTTTGCCAAAAGGTGGACAAAATGGTGTTCATGGTCCTGTGACTTGTGTCCCATCTAGTGTTCCAAATGTAGCTGAAGTTTTACCAAGAGTCAACAATGATGACCTTATGATTCGTGTAAAGTTGAAGCGGAAGTTAACTTACAAAGGGCATTACAAATATGAATTTGTGCATCTAGAAAAAATAAAGAAGGCTTTGGTGTATCTTACAGAAAATAACCAATTTTACAGCAATGTGCAGTTTAACAATGACTGGATCAATCCCCTGCAGAAAACTAAAGAAATACCTGGTGATGTAAGTGACATACATGCAAATGAAGACTGTAATGAAAATAACATGGAGGATGAGGAAATGGATGAAACTATGCATGATAGACAACAACATGGCATGTATATGGATACGTGTCTTCAACCTGTAGACATAGCACAAGAGATCTTGGATCAGTACTTTGATGGAATCATGTCTATGGCACCTGCAGAAGGAAATAATCCAGTGAGGCTTCTAACTGATGAGTCAAATGAAGCTAAATGTTTTCCAGTCCTTTTCCCAAAAGGAACAGGTACTTTTCATGAGAGAAGGAAGGAAAAACTGACACTGTGTAGGTATTTAAATACAAGAATTCTTAATGCAGATGGACGTTTTGGAAAAAACTTAGACTATATATTTTATGGGCAGTATTTGTCTGAGCTTCAGCAGGTTGTGTCAAATGTGTCAATTGCTGTGAGAAAAGGCTATGATGCACGGGATAAGTGTCCTGTCACATCAGAAACTTTGACAAATAAGGAGGCTCTACAAAAGATGTTCAATTTTGATGAAGGTTATAAATTTCTAAGACCAATCAGAGGCACCCCTGTTTTTTGGCAAAGTGTTCAGAAAGATTTGTTTGCGATGGTAAGACAGCTTGGGATTCCCACATGGTTTTGCTCCTTTTCTTCTGCTGATTTACGCTGGACAGAAATGATGACAGCAATCTTCAAACAAGATGGCATAGATGCATCAAGTGCTGAGCTCGACTGGTCAGAAAGGTGTGCACTGTTGAAAAACAATCCTGTGACAGCTGCCAGAATGTTTGACTATCGATTCCACTGCTTCCTGAAAGATGTCATCATGTCAGAAGCACAACCCATTGGCAAAATAGTTGACTATTTCTACAGAATAGAATTTCAGCAACGGGGATCACCTCACACTCACTGTTTGTTTTGGGTGGAAGATGCACCTAAGGTTGGCAAAGATGATGAAGATGAAGTATCAGCTTTCATTGATCACTATGTGACATGTGAAATGCCAGAGGGTAACGATGAAATGCATGAAATTGTATGTAGTGTACAGCAACATAGTAAGAGGCACTCAAAAACATGCAAGAAAAAAGGGAAAACTTGTAGATTCAATTTCCCACGTCCTCCAAGCAACAGAACATTTGTGTCATCATGCAAACTTGGAGATGGTGAGACAGACGGACAGCCCCTGAAAAAAGAAGTAGCAGATGCTATAATGAAAAAAGTGAAGGATGCTGTACTAAACCCTGAGGCCAACTATGACTCTGTTGATTCCTTATTTAGTACAATTGGTATCAGTCAGGAAATATTTGAAGCTGCGTACTCAAGAATCACAAAGAAAACTACCATTGTTCTTAAGAGGAGACCATGTGAAGTGTGGGTGAACCAATATAACAGAGACCTTTTACGCTGTTGGAATGCAAATATGGACATTCAGTTTGTGGTTGATGCATATTCATGTATTGTGTACATCATTTCCTACATTTCCAAAGCTGAGAGAGAGATGGGACTGCTACTGGCAAATGCTCAGAAAGAGGCCACCCAGCAAGGTAACCTTGATGCAAAAGAAGCTCTTCGGCAACTTGGCAGCGTTTTCCTACACAATCGTGAAGTTTCGGCCCAGGAAAGTGTTTATCGTCTGACTAACATGAGGTTGAAAGAGGGATCACGAAAGGTGCAGTTTATCCCAACTGGAGAAAATGTGGTAAAAATGAGCCTTCCATTGAACGTCATACGGAAGAAAGCTGAGTGTGAGAATGAGGATGAACAAGGAATTTGGATGAACAGTATCACTGATAGATATAAAGCCAGACCAGAAACAGAAGCGTTTGCAGGAATGTGCCTGGCGACATTTGCATCTGAGTACAGAATACTATCTAAGTCTCAAAGCTCATGCCCTGGAAGTGTGCAGTTGGACAGAAAATTAGGATTTGTGAAAAAAAGGACACGCACAGATGGAGCTGTTGTTCGGTATGCTCGCTTTTCACCCACAAAGGACCCAGAAAAATATTACCACAGCATTTTGCAACTTTTTCTGCCACATTATTTCGATGCACAGTTAAAACCTTCTACTTTTGGCAGTTACCAGGAATTCTATGAGACTGGTTGTGTCAAGTTTGTTGATGATGAATTGCATTCAGTGAAACTGGTTGTGGAGTCAAACATGTCAAGTTTTGAAAAGGAATCATGTGCAATAGACAAAGCTCAGGAAGACCTACAGCTGCATGGTGCAATGGAAGATGCTTGGGCAGAGATTTGTCCAGAGACTGAACGTGAACGGTTAGAGTGTCTTGCCAGCAAATGCAACATTACACCAGAAATGAGAGAACAACGTGATGAGATACCAGATTTGTTACCAAGACTGAGTCGTTATATGTTGCATGACAATCCTTGTGGTATGTCCAGGCAGGAAGCATTGGCTTTGCTTCGCTCACTGAATAACAAGCAATCTGAGATTTTTTACAAAATACGAAACTGGTGTTTACAGAAGGCACGTGGTGAAAACCCAGAACCATTTCATGTATTCATATCTGGACCGGGAGGTGTGGGCAAGTCAGTCTTGATCAAAGCAATTCAGTATGAGGCAGCTCGTATCTTGTGTCAGTTGTCACAAAATCCAGATGAGACACATGTGTTACTGACTGCTCCAACTGGAGTTAGTGCTTACAACATAAAAGCTGCAACAATACACACCTGTTTCCATATTGCAACGGACGCAAAGCTGCCATATGAACCACTTGGAGATGAAAAAATAAATTCATTGAGAGCTGAACTAGGAAACCTGCAGATATTGATTATAGATGAAATTTCAATGGTTGATCACAAGCTGCTTGCGTATATTCATGGCAGATTAAGACAAATCAAACAAATTGGAGATTATTCTGCTTTTGGAAATGTCTCAATCATTGCTGTTGGAGATTTCTACCAACTTTGTCCTGTGAAAGGGAAAGCTTTGTATACTGAGGGTAAAGGTGTGAATCTATGGCAGAATCATTTTGCTATGGTGGAGCTGACTGAAATTATGAGACAGAAAGATATGGAGTTTGCACAGTTGCTGAATCGACTAAGGAAACGCAAAAGGGGTGATGCAATGCTGGAGGAAGACATCGCTATGCTGAAACAATGTGTGACAGGCGAAGGACAAGACAGTACTGCTCTTCATATTTATGCAACCAATGATGAAGTTGATCAGCATAACTACCATATGCTGCGGAAGATCTGCTCAGACTATGTCATCATTCATGCTCAGGATTTTGAAAGGGTTGCTGCAACTGGCAGACTGGAAAGGAAACATGGACATCATGCCAATGTTCAGAAGACATGTCTCCCAGAATCACTACATGTAGGTGTCAGTGCACGAGTAATGCTGCTGAAAAACATTGATGTTTCAGACGGCCTGGTAAATGGTGCATTTGGTACAGTCAGTGACATCTGCTTTGATACTGATGAGGATTTTCCATCAGAGATATACATCACATTTGACAATGAAGCAGCTGGAAAGTCACTCAGGGGAAAGAAGCCATGCCTCAAAGTAGGGTTGGACAAAGCTACACAAATCAAACCAGAGGAGGAGAGAGTGACAAACAGTGGTGGAACACGACGGCAGTTTCCACTGAAATTAGCTTGGGCTTGTACAGTACACAAGGTACAAGGTCTGACAGTGGATAAGGCTGTTGTATCACTAAAGAAGATATTTGCAGCTGGACAAGCGTATGTAGCATTAAGCCGTGTGACTTCTCTGGAAGGCCTCATAATAGAAGACTTTAAGGAGACTGCTATATATGCAAAACAAGACATTGAGACTGCAATGCAAAGCATGCCTGCGTTTATTGATCCTGTCATGGAAGTGCCATCATCATGCAAAATTCTCCTACATAATGTTGAAGGACTTACCTGTCACCTGGATGACCTAAAGCAAGACAGAAGGTATATGGAAGCTGATATCATCTGCTTGACAGAGACATGGTTTAATTTGGAGGAAGACACAGAAGATGTACAGCTGCCTGGATTTTCATACCATGGGAAACCCAGACATCAGGCATATGATGGTAGTGATGCTATCTTTGCTGAACTGAAGAAGCAACAACATGGTGGTGTGGGTTTGTATTATAAAGAACATACCAACTGTACTGTAACTGATGTGCAGTGTGTCAACATTGAGTGTGTGCAGTTCAGTGTGGGCCTACTAAGAACAACAGTCTTGGTAGTATACAGACCACCCTCGTATAATCTGACAATCTTTCAGAAGAACCTGATGCAGTTGATCACTCGGTTGGACAGTGTGGAAGGTGGAAAAATCATCATGGGCGACTTCAATGAAAATCTTTTGCAAGTGAGTACAATTGCTAATTTTATGGAAGAACAGGGGTATGCTCAACTTGTGAAAGAAGCAACCACTGGGAAAGGCACTTTGATTGATCATGTGTATGTGAAAGACATTGTGACTAACAGCATCTCTGTTTCAGTAATGCCAACATATTTCAGCCATCATGAATGTGTAGTGCTACATTATCTATAAGAAACTGTATAAAAAAACAAAAAAAAATTGTCATGCAGTAAATCATTTGGCAACAAGTACAATTGCTAATTTTATGGAAAAACATGGGTATGTTCAACTTGTGAAAGAAGCAACCACTGGGAAATGCACTTTGATTCATCATGTGTATGTGAAAGACATTTTGACGAACAGAATTTTTGTTTCAGCAATGCCGATGTATTTCAGCCATGATGAATGTGTGGTGCTACATTATCTAGCCATCAGTAGCTATCACTGGGGTTTCCAGTAGGCTGTGGGCGGCTAAGACTGGGGTTGGCCTTCAGAACGCTGCAACTGGGTCTCAGAGGTTAGCAGTGGAGCTGGTGTTTCAGGGCTTGGCATTTAGCCTGAGGCTGATGTTGGGCTTTGGGGGTTGGGGTCGACCTTGAGATGCCTGTTGCTAGGCCTGCACCTGGCACCATGCTTTAGGTGGCTGCAGCTGGGCTTCAGTGAGCTGGCACTAGGGCTGAGGCAGGGGGGACTAAAGCTGGACAGGGCGGCCTGTTGCTGGGCAGTTGTATGAGGTGGGCTGATTGGGTTACCACTAGGCATAGGACTAAGGTTATGGGAGGGTCACTAGTGCTAGGCATAAGGGGACTAGGATGGGGCACCTGGCACTGGGGGTTGGTGTGGGGGCTATGGGAAGATTAGGACAGAGCAAGCAATGTGGGCTTTGAAAAGGGAGGTAATGTGCTCTGTCAATTACCTCACAACAGCAGTATCCCAAAATTTTGAAATGCTATAAATAAAAAAAAAAGAATTTTTAGATATCCTGCAGTATAATTGATTATTCATAAAAATTATTCTTGCATACATAGAAATTCTGTGTTGTGGGCCAGTACAGTGCACTGAACCTTTTTACAAAGCACCACACATTTCAAAAATGTATATGTATAGTTTTGTATACAACATGTTAGCTACCACTAAGCATAGGCTAATCTTAGGGGAGAGGTCTTGGCCTTCAGCTTCTGGGACAGGGGGCCTAGGGCTGGGGCTGGGTGGGAAGCAGGGGAGGATGGGGCATCTGGCACTGGGGGTGGGTGTGTGGGCTAGGGGAAGATTAGCACAGAGGACACGACATGGGCTTGTAAAACGGAGGTAATGTGCTCTGTCAAGTACCTCACAACAGCAGTATGCCAAACTTGTTGATGGTATGAATTTTCCACAAAAACATAAATAATTTTAGATGTCCTATGATTTAATTGACTATTCATGAAATGCATTGTTGCCTATATCGAAATTTTGTGTTGTGGGGCAGTACAGTGCACTGAACCTCTTTACAAAGCACCACACACTTGGAAAATGTAAATGTGTAGTTGTTTATATAACATAGAATGTATAATTACAATGAATTAAATGTAAGGAAATGAAGAAGTACCATCAGATGTAGACAATACCAAACTAATGTCTTGTACTGCAAAACATGCTAAAAAGACAGAATTTCACAGAACATGGCTTTGATCAAAAAGAATGATGAGAGGGCGAAGAGGCAGAGACATCTATGGCCTAAGGTAAGACCATATACTGACATCTGTCTGTATAGTGTTGTACAGTGTACTTTCACACTGTAAAAGGAAATGTTGCAGATATGTACACTGACTGTATTATGGTATTATGTATATGATGCATTTTTTGCAGTAATGTGTATGTTTTGTGTCTTTCTTCAAACAGCTAAAATGAAGTAACACTAAACAGTCATACATGTGGATGACCTAAAATCTAAGTGAGAAAGCTGGGCAGTGAGTGTGAGACATTTATCTAGACACAGTGGATGTGCCATGACTGGGTGGGCAAAGCAAAGGTGCGTCAGTGACAGTTTTCTCACTTAACATGGGCATGTTAGTTAAAACATGCCAGTTTGCAGTGTATGAGCTTATAAATTGTGTAACTAAGTATTGTCAGAAATCGCTACTACATTGTTATATTACAGATTTTAACCTGCCTTCTCCTATGTATAACCTCAGGTCACTAAGGCACAACTGTCATGTGCTTCCCTGATGATCAAGCTAAGTCACATCTGTCTGTCCAAGCTCTGCTATACTGCATCCTTCATCATACAGCTGTACATTGTGAGTGTGACACATCACACTGAATGCTACATGGTCAGAGGAGCAGGCGCTGACCTTGTGAGTTTGCCTTTTTCAGACGTTACTTCCTCTTTGGTGTAGTTCTAGTTTTACTCTGTCAGTGTTTGTCTAACTTACATGCCAGTTTATGCCTTTAATCTTTTCCAGCACCTGCTGTTGATGACACTGACCGCATGCCCACCACATCAAGTTTCGTTAACACATCACACTGCCTGGTACATTGGAACAATTAGATGCGCTGGCCTGGTGAGTTTACCTCTTGGAAAGATTATATTGTCTGTGAAGTAGTTTTACTTTACAACTGCAAGTGTCTGATTGGCTAACATGCAGCTTTCTGGTTTTACTCTCTTTTCCAGTGCCTTATCTTCATATCAGTGACACCATACTCACCACATCAAGTTTCCCTGCGCCCATTTTGTCAACAACCAAAGCATTCTCTAAAGAACTCAGAGACTGCACGCAGACAGTATGAACTACAAACAGATACCTGAAGTGAAATGCACCAGAAATCATCTCCACACACTATAGTCTGACAGTAAAGGTACTTTGAGTAAAATGTCCTGTTGCTTGTGGATATTTATTGCTGTGATGTCTCACAATTTTTTTTGTAGTATTTATTGAGTTATTTTCAGTTTTACTCTGCAATAACAAAACATTAATGATGTGTTGTAACAGTTCTGTACTACATAATATGTTACGTAATTTACAGTCATGATGCCATGGTTAAATTGATGTCAAAATAACGGTCCAGCTTTGTTTGTGATGCCTGTGTTGACTTACTGTACACTAAATTGTATATTCAAAAGAATATTGCCATGTTGGGAGTTTTGTAGTATATATATATATGAGTGCTACTATCACACTTTGTGGTCTTTATACACTGTTTATGTAAGAATGTTTCACATCATATGCGAAATATTATGTCAATTGTGCTGGCTCAACTATTGTGGTCTCAATGTACTTTTTCAGCCTCCTCAAACAATGACACAAACCTAAATGTTTGGCTAAGACAGATGTATTTAATTGCAATTTTACAATGTGTATAATGTATTTTCCATTATGTCTCTAATGAATAATAATAAATATTATAATCATTAATACAGTCATCATTCTTAAGCATGTTAAATACACATGTAAATGTCAGAATAAATTTCAATTATGGTAGGTGAAATAGGCAGTAAAGGAAATATACATATAAAAAGTATTACAATGTCCTGAGCAACATTTAAGGAAAAACATACTACACTATAATGACATTATATAGTAAATGGCCATAATGTATAACATTAGCCTGCTGTATGCATGCAGTCCCTGGTGTGGCAGTTTGACTACTGCCATTAGCAGAAGCAGCCTTAGTACACCAATATAGGATAGAATATAGAACCCTTTGGTGAAGTGCCTCAGCCCAAGACAATGTATGGTTTGTGTCAGATGGTCTAAGTAGTCGGTAGAAATAGGCACCTGCATACCTAATATTTTAAGTCTAGATCATACAAGTTAAGCTTACTTTATACTACCTCAGTGGACACATGCCGTCTTTTATATTCAAAATAACAGTGGCTTACTACATTTGTAAAGTATTCTTCTAGACATAAGAAGCCCTAAAAGAATTTAATGGCATTAATGAAATAGAGGACGAACTCCACCTGCTGGCCAATCTATAAAAAACAATTACAAAAAAGTGCAATATAAATAGAGCACCATCTCCACCTACTGGCCAATTTAATACAAAAAAGCGAAAAATCTGCAATGTATACTGCCTGGCTTATAAATAAAATCTGATAATTTTCTATAAGTCAAATAGCAGAAAAATGAAAGGAGCTTAAAAATACAGACTGAGGTGAAGGGAAAGTTAATTCCTTGAAAGTATTATGTAGGATGTTTCAGCTGAATTAGCCAAGGTACGTATTAGACATACTAGGACAGTGGCTGTACTGCTCCAGATTGACTGATCGCCACCAAGCTTGGAAGATCTGTCTGTAGTCCAGTCATACAGAACTGAATCAAATTTTGTAAGGATCGGATGAAGCATGCCTGAGATTTAGCTGTTTGAATGAAATGGGAATGGAAATGTTGTGGCCAGCAGGTGGAGTCAGCGCTCCATTTTAGAAATGATATTAAATGCTTTCTGACCTTCTCATTTGTAAATGAAGTCTGATAATGTTGTATAAGGCAAATTGGTGAAAAATGAAAGGAACTTAAAAATATGGACTAAGGTGTAGGGAAAGCTAACAATTCTTTGAAGGATTTATGAGAAAGAAGGACATTTCAGCTGAATTTGCTAAGGTGGGTCTTAGACATATATAGACAGTAGCTGTAGCGCCCCCATTTGACTGATCGGCACCAAATTTGCAGGGTCTGTCTGAGGTGCAGTGGTACATTAGTGGGTCAAATTTGGTGATGATCAGATGAAGTATGCCTCTGATTTAGCTGTTTGATTGAAATGATCATGGAAATGCTGTAGTTTCAGTGTGGCTGGTGGCTATACTGTACAGGCAAGTGAAGTTATTTTTATAAATTATACATATGGGCAGTGTCCTGATTTTTCTACTACCAGATTGACCTACTTAGGATGGAGATTGCAGGAGTTACAGTAATATGTTATTTATTAAGTTTTTAAATATGACAAGGGAATGCAAATGACTATCATGGGACATTGCATATTTCTTGATTTGACATGACTAACAGAACTTGCAGGGCAAAAGATTTTAACCAGTAATATGTCACTGGATCAAAAATGAGATAAATGTAAGTTGAGCTGATTTTGCAGTTTATACAGTGATGTTATATTGCTGTAGCACCCCCGTTTGACTGATCGGCACCAAATTTGGAGGGCCCTTCTCCAGTAATATCCTACATTATATATTTAAGTTTGATGATGATTGGTTGAGGCAGGCCTGAGATATAGCTGTCTGATTGAAATGGGTGTGGCACCACTATGGTTTGGGTGTGGCTGGTGGCCATACCTCATGGAAAGTTTATGATTTTTTTAATAATTTTATATAGGTACTGTCTCCTGATTTAAATGATACCAGATTTGTGTAGGTTTGGTGAAAATCCAAGGAGGATAAGAAAAAAGTACTGTTTTAAGACTTTTACAAAATAGGCAAAAATGGCAAGAGATATGATGAAGTTCTTTATACCATTAAATTTGTCATGAGCTAGTGGATAGCTTAAGCAACAATTGTCAATTTTATAATTAACAGTTCAGGAGAAATAGACAGAAATGCGCTGTAGCGCCCCCATATGGCAGACTGACATGTCCTTTACAGGGTGGGCTCAGGGTCAGAGGACAAATGTACAACCCAAATTTGGTTTGGATTGCTCATTGTTTAGCCAGTCAAATGGCTGCTTGATTTTGATTGGCTAATGGTGGCCAGTATTTTACAACTAATGACTGCCATGATACTTGCCTGACCTCAGGCTTGGACGTAGTACATATCTGCCAAATTTCAATTAGATTGGTCAAGGCAGTCAGGAGATATTGCCAGTTTTTAGTTGTAGCGCCCCCTATTGACGAAATGTGGGCCACATTGTATGGTGACCACATAATAGAGCAGGGAGGTTGGATTGTAAGTTTGGTTCAGGTAGGCTAAGGTATGGAGAAGTTATAGCATTCAGGCTGAAATAGGCTAAATTTAGGTGGGATTTGGGCATGGCTAGTGGCCATAAAATAGACAAATGTCAGACTTTCTTTAATATATTTTGATCAGCTCAGTGGACTGATCGGTTTGACACCTCATTTGTCTGATTTGGTTCAATATTGTAGGACTTGAAGGCAGAAGTCAGTTTCACAAATTATGCAAATTAGCAAAAAATCTAAGTAGGCGGAGCTTCATAGTCCAAATAGCCAGTTGGTAGAGCAATGCTGTCTGTATCAGCAGAAAAAATAATTTCAATTATAGGACTAATAAGACAGGAGATATGGACTGAAACGCGTTGGGGGGCGCTACAGCGCCCCCATCTGGCTGACAGGCCTGGGTCGGAGAATCTGAGTAGCGGGTAGGAATTGACATCATATTACCAAGTTTGGTTGGTCTAGCTCTTACGGTTTAGGCTGTACATTCAGTTTTAGGGCGCGAAAAATAATAATAATAATAACTAGAAACTGCAGGCAGTTACGAAAGGGTCCAAAGCATAGGATGATAGGACAGGTAGGACAAGTAGAGGATAGGAGGTTGGGATAGGACATGTAGGACTGGTTTCGGTGAGATGGTCTAAGTAATAGGCAGAAATTGTGATGGAGATGCTTTTAGTGCAGGTGTGACATGTCAGTCGACGTCGGATAGTACGCTGTGCGCATCGGGCTACCTAGCTCAAATACCCACTGAAGCTGGGTTCGAACCGACAACCCTCTGATTACAGGCACACAGGATTAGCACACTGAGCCACCCATTGCTGTTGGTAAGATGTGTGAGATCGGTAGACACCTTCCTACTTGATCTGGTAACTAATTATAGCTCAATTAGACTAGGTTGGTTTTAAACATATATGGACAGTGGCAATAGCGCTCCCGTTTGACCTATTGACATGAAATTTGGAGGGTCTCTCTGTGGTACAGCCTTTCATCAGAGATAGATATTTGGAAATGATTGGCTGAAGCGTGCATGAGATTTAGCTGTCTGATTGAAATGGACGTGGCACCAGTAGAGTCAGGGTATGGCTGGTGGCCATACCTTACCAAAAGTTTAATTTTTTTCTCTAAATCTTTAAAAGGACTATATTCTGATTTGAAGGACAACAGATGTATGTAGGTTTGCTGAAAATCAAAGGAGGTTAACAAGAAAAGCTGTTTTCAGACAAATATAATTTATGTAAAAACAGAAAGAGGTAGAACCAAATTATATATGTTGTAAGATTAGTCATGACATAGTGAATTGTAATCGCAATAAATTTCAACTGTAGGCTTGACAGTTCTGTAGATATAGGCGTAAATGCAAATCGGGGTGCTGTAGCGCCCCCCTCTGACTGACTGCGACGGGTCAGTGGGACTGAGTAGTGGGTAGGAATAGGAATCTTGTTGCCAAATTTGGTCAGTCTAGGACTTACGGTTTAGGCTGGGCATTCAGTTGTAGGGAAGAAAAATAATTATTGTTCAACCCTCTGGAGTAGTGCCTGAGCAGGTCTTAATTAACAATAATATAAGTTTCATTGACCAGCGTGGGGAAAACGCCTTCACGTCTCCCCAGCTCACTTCACGGAGGGTATGCTGTGCACATCGGGCTGCCTAGCTGGAGTACCCACCGAAGCTGGGTTCGAACCTGCGACCCTCTGATTACGAGCATACAAGTTTAGCCCACTGAGCCACCCGCTGCTGTTGGTAAAACGGGAGAGATCGCTGGACACCTTCCCACCTGATCTGGAAACTCATTTTACCTCAATGAGCCTAGGTGGGTCTTAGATGTATATGGACAGTGGCGTAGCGCTCCTGATTGACCGATTGACATGAAATTTGGAGGGTCTCTCTGTGGTACAGTCCTACATCAGTCAGCCAAATTTTGTAATGATTGGCTGAAGCATCCCTGAGATATAGCTGTCTGATTGAAATGGGCAAGACATCAGTACAGTCAGGGTGTGGCTGGTGGCTGTATCTTACCGAAAGTTTAAGTTTTTTCTGTAAATCTTTAAAAGGACTGTCTCCTGATTTGAATGACACCCGATTTATGGATGTTAGGCGAAAATCCTAGGAGGTTAACAAAAAACCTGTTTTCAAAACATCTATAAATCATATAGATCACGGCCCCCCTTGGACCGTGTCCCCAGAATGATGTCCGGAAGTAGAATTTCAAATTTGGTAGAGGTAGGCCAAGGCAAGGCCAAGTTATAGCTGTTAGACCAAAATGGGCCAAATTTGGGAATTCTTTGGGCGTGGCTAATGGCCATAAAATACATAAATGTCAAAATTTTTTTAGAAATTCTTGATGAGCTCAGAGTTCTGATTAGTTTGACACCTCATTTGTCTGATTTGGTAGGAGAAGCTAGGACTTTAAGAGATAAGTAGTATTTGCAAAATATGCAAATTAGCAAAAAATCTAAGTAGGCGGAGCTTCATGGTCCCATTGACTTTTTGGTAGGGCATGGCTGTCTGTATCAGCAGAAAAAAGAATTTCGGTTGTAGGACAAACAGGACAGGAGATATCGACCAAAACGTGTTGGGGGGCGCTACGGCGCCCCCCTCTGGCTGAGTCGGACGGGTCGGACAACCTGAGTAGTGGGTAGGAATTCCAATCATCGTACCAAGTTTGGTCAGCCTAGGACTTACGGTTTAGGCTGGGCATTCAGTTTTAGGGCAGAAAAATAATAATAATAACTAGAAACTGCAGGCAGTTACGAAAGGGTCCAAAGCGCAGGACGATCGGACTGGTAGGACAGTAGAGGAATAAGGGCAGAGATCCGGCGGCAAGGGTAGTAGAAAGTCAGACAGAATTAGACTGCCATAACAGGATAGGAGATGTAGGACAGACCAGGACAGTCTCAGTAGTAGGCAGACATTACGATGTAGATGCTTTTAGTGCAGGTGTAACAGGCCAGTAAACATCAGAGAGTACACTGCACATCAGGATACCTAGCTGAAACACCAACCTAAGCTGGGTTCAAACCAGCGACCCTCTGATTACAGGCACACAGGATTAGCACACTGAGCCACCCGCTGCTGTGGGTAAGATGAGTGAGATCAGTAGACACCTTCCTACCTGATCTGGTAACTCATTATACAGTAGCTGAATTAGACTAGGTCGGTTTTAGACATATATGGACAGTGGCTATAGCGCTCCCGTTTGACCTATTGACACAAAATTTCAAGGGTCTCTCTGCGGTACAGTCCTACATCAGTGAGCCAAATTTTGTAATGATTGGCTGAAGCATCCCTGAGATATAGCTGTCTGATTGAAATGGGCAAGACAACAGTACAGTCAGGGTGTGGCTGGTGGCTGTATCTTACTGAAAGTTTAAGTTTTTTCTCTAAATCTTTAAAAGGACTGTCTCCTGGTTTTAATGACAACAGATTTATGTATGTTGGGCGAAAATCCTACGAGGTTAACAAAATAACCTATTTTCAAACAACTATAAATCATGCAAAAAGGCAAAGATGTAGAACCAAGTTCTATATGCAGTTGAAATTCGTCATGACATAGTAAATTGGACTGGCAATAAATTTCAACTGTAGGCTTGACAGTTCTGTAGATATAGGCATAAATGCAAATCGGGGTGCTGTAGCGCCCCCCTCTGACTGACTGTGACGGGTCAGTGGGACTGAGTAGTGGGTAGGAATAGGAATCTTGTTGCCAAATTTGGTCAGTCTAGGACTTACGGTTTAGGCTGGGCATTCAGTTGTAGGGAAGAAAAATAATTATTGTTCAACCCTATGAAGGAGTCCCTGAGCCCGTCAAAATTATAATAAAAGAAGCTTCATTAATCCTCATCTCCCCAGCTCACTTTATGGAGGGTATGCTGTGCACATCGGGATGCGTAGCTCGAGTACCCACCGAAGCTGGGTTCGAACCTGCGACCCTCTGATTACAAGCATACAAGTTTAGCCCACTGAGCCACCCGTTGCTGTGGTTAAAGCAGGTGAGATCGGTAGACACCTTCCTACCTGATCTGGTAACTCATTTGAGCTGAATTGGCCTAGGTTGGTCTTAGTAATATATAAACAGTGGCCGTAGCCACTGTTTACACGGTAGGCTGAGGGTCAGAGGACAAATGTACCAGCTAATTTTGATTTAGATTGGTCATCATTAAGCCAGTCAAATTGCTGCTTGATTTTGATTGGCCGATGGCGGCCACTGTTTCAGGACTCATGACTGCCATTGTACGTGACTGACCTCAGGCTGCGTCCTAGTACATACCTTCCAAACTTCAGTTGGATTGGCCGAGGCAGTCAGAAGACATTGGCAGTTTTTAGTTGTAGCGCCCCCTATGGATGAAATGCGGCCCGCCTTGGATCGTGTCCCCAGAATGGTGTAGGGAGGTAGGATTTCAAATTTGGTCAAGGTAGGCCAAGGCACGGCCAAGTTATAGCAGTCAGACCACAACTGGTCAAATTTGGACATTGTTTGGGCGTGGCTAATGGCCGTAGGACTTAGAAAAGTCTGAAATTTGTGGATGATTCTTGATCAGCTCAGAGTTCTGATTCGTTTGACACCTCATATGTCTGATTTGGTAGGACAAGCTAGGACTTTAAGAGATAAGTAGTATTTGCAAAATATGCAAATTAGCAAAAAATCTAAGTAGGCGGATCTTCATGGTCCCATTGACTTTTTGGTATGGCATGGCCGTCTGTATCAGAAGAAAAAACAATTTCGGTTGTAGGACAAACAGGACAGGAGATATCGACCGAAACATGTTGGGGGGCGCTACGGCGCCCCCCACTGGCTGAGTCGGACGGGCCGGACAACCTGAGTAGTGGGTAGGAATTCCAATCATCCTACCAAATTTGGTCAGCCTAGGACTTACGGTTTAGGCTGGGCATTCAGTTTTAGGGAAGAAAAATAATAATAACTAGAAACTGCAAGCAGTTACTAAAGGGTCCAAAGCGTAGGACAATCGGACTGGTAGGACAGTAGAGGAATAAGGGCAGAGATCTGGCGGCCATGGTAGTAGAAAGTCAGACAGAATTAGTCAGCCATAAAATGATGGAAATTTTGGCATAGGTCTAATGCGATATGACTATATATGTTCCTGGATTTGGTACAAGATAGTAAATTTGACTGCCAATAAAATTTAAGTGTAGGACAAGTAGGACAGGAGATATCGACCAAAACGTGTTGTGGGGTGCAACGGTGCCCCCCTCTGACTGACTGGGATAGGTC